>NC_084731.1:9887419-9994919 GCF_033978785.1 Entelurus aequoreus
AATAAGGTAAACATCTGTTCAGTATTTTAACAAAGAACTACTCACCCCCAAATCCTCCACACGACACCTCCGCTCCGGACAGGCTAACCTCCTCCAACCTCCGAGGACAAAGCTACGAACAACGGGAGACCGGGCTTTCTGCTCCGCCGCTCCCAGTCTGTGGAACGCTCTCCCTGACCACCTGAGGGCACCACAGACTGTGGATGCTTTTAAAAAAGGCTTAAAAACCCTTCTTTTTTTTAAAAAAGCTTTTTTTTTTTAGATATATGCATACTACTTTTAGCTATTTTGCAATTGTAAGCCACTGTGACACTATTGTTCTTTTAATTTTTATAAATGTCTAATGATAATGTCAATGAGGGATTTTTGATCACTGCTATGTTGACATTGTAACTAATATTGATGCTGTTGTTGATAATATTCATTTTTGTTTCACTACTTTTGGTTTGTTCTGTGTGGTGTTTGTGTCTCCTCTCAATTGCTCTGTTTATTGCACTTCTGAGTGTTGCTGGGTCGGGTTTGCTTTTGGAATTGGATTGCATTGTTATGGTATTGCTGTGTATTGTTTTGTTGGATTGATTAATACAAAAATAAAAAATAAAAACAAATAAATAAATAAATAAAAATCGATTAAAAAAAAATTAGAATCGATTCTGAATCGCACAACATGAGAATCGCGATTCGAATTCGAATCGATTTTTCCCCACACCCCTAATATATATATATATATATATATATATATATATATATATATATATATATATATATATATATATATATATATATATATATATATATATATATATATATATATATATATATATATATATATATATATATATATATATATATATATATATATATATATATATATATATATATATATAAAAATATATATACATATATATATATATATATATATATATATATATATATATATATATATATATATATATATAAATATATATACTATGTATATACAGTATATATATATACAAATATATATATATGTATACATACATGTATTATAATTTGTATATGTATATACAGTACAGGCCAAAAGTTTGGACACACCTTCTCATTCAATGCGTTTTCGTTATTTTCATGACTATTTACATTGTAGATTGTCACTGAAGGCATCAAAACTATGAATGAACACCTACTTTGCACACTCTAGGCATTCTCTCGATGAGCTTCAAGCACACCTGCGAAGTGAAAACCATTTCAGATGACTACCTCTTGAAGCTCATGGAGAGAATGCCAAGCGTGTACAAAGCAGTAATCAGAGCAAAGCGTGGCTATTTTGAAGAAACTAGAATATAAAACATGTTTTCAGTTATTTCACCTTTTTTTTTTGTCAAGTACATAACTCCACATGTGTTCATTCATAGTATTGATGTGACAATCTACAATGTAAATAGTCATGAAAATAAAGAAAATGCATTGAATGAGGAGAAGGTGTGTCCAAACTTTTGGCCTGCACTGTCTGTATGTAATGTATGCTATCATACAGTACAAAAAGTATGGTATTTTAGTACATCTCATTTGTCTGTTTAGATTAAATTTGAGTCAAAATGTTTTGGTTTTGGATGCTTAAATGCATGGTTTATGTTTGTGGTAATACATACAAAAGACATGCTTGTTGTGGCAGGTTTATTCCTCCATTGTATTTATTCCGTATTGCTTTATAAAGTTTATAAACACAGGGAATATGTTGTTGGACAGCAAGATATTGGCGGTAAAAAGCCTACACATTTGAATGAGAGCCGATAGTAGTTTTTGCTTTTGTTTAGTTATTTTTGTACTAATCACTTTATTTGATCAAACAATTTGGTGTAACAAAAGGAAATATTTTTATTTATTGTTTATATTGTTAGATTGCTTATATATTGTCAAATTGATCACAAATACGTATGTTTGTTTTAAATCTTTTTCAGTCTGGTTCTAACATGATTTAATAGTGCCACAAAAGCCCTAAATAAAGTATAAAGTAACGGTAACGGGAATAATCTCTTTTGTCGTTACCACAATTTGGCAGTTTTGCCCACCTTAGTTTGAGACAACAAACACTTGCGCCCCTTGTGGATTTTATGTGAAATTGAAGGGACGTTTTACATCCAAAGCAAAGAAGGTTTGCTGACACCGCCATCGTGTGGATATTTTGAGAAAGTGCATGTGCCGCCCCGCCCACGACCCAGCAGTTGTTGCCAATCAGCGAAGACAACAGCGGAAATGCAGTAAAAATCCGGAAGTTGTCATTCACACGACTTCTTTCCCGCGGAAGTTTATACGTCGTGTCCAGCAGGTATGTCTTGTATAAAGTCGTTATTGAGTGAGTTTGGGTGTTAAAACGTTAGCTTTGTGTGTTTATTTAGAAAACGCGAATACTACTAGTGTTATTATTGGTTATTGTGTTGCCAGTTTAGCTCGCACAACTATATATATTCCCACTTCAGTGCTTGTGTTCACACTACAAGTACCCGGATGTCGCACTTAAAACTACCAACATACTTTAAAGCGGACGCGGAAGGGACTAGTTTGGCTTCTTATAAGACAATAATTCCGATTTTTGACTCCTACCAACGTACCAAAAAGTCCAACAAAAATAAACAATGCTGTAAATTGATGTGTCTAAGCGAAGATAAATGCCCAATTGTACAGTTATAATGAGTAGTTATATGAACAGATCAATGGGTGAGGGCGGACCTACGTCACTTCCGCCTACCAATCCCCTAGCAACCGGGAATTCGTTGAAAACAAACCAGCTCACAGCGAACACAGCATTGACAGAAAAAGCATTTAACGAGCGTTGTGGCTTGGAAGTCGGCGTTAAATCCTTCATTTACGCATTTTTACTTATTCGCATATCGTGTGAAAAAACGAAAATGTATTATTTGCGTCAGACTCGTCTCAGTGAACTTTAAAGCTTCTCAGGCTTAGCTTAGCTTGCTAGTTAGCTTAGCCTGCGCGCTACTAAGAAAGAGACACGGAAGTTATCAACAACAAGATCAAGTGTTAGTGTATAAAATATTGAGAGATTTGAGGGCTACGTGTATTGTTTAAGTACAACAAAGGAGAGTTTAAACAGAGAAGGGGGAGGTGGCAAAATAACCTAATAAGGAAAGTAATACCAAGATTACGGGTAAATAATACTGGAATGTCCGGCAAAAAAACCCCCAAAGAAAGCAGACTGACCCCTAGTAGCCCAGTCCTTGTAAGTTGTAGCCTTAGGCGCAGTACAGCAGGCGAATAATGTACAAAATATATGTATTTGTATTGAAAAGTCTTGCAGACAGCATTTTGCGACTGTCTTGAAAAGTTGATTAAATGGCAACATGAAAATTATACGGTTTATTGGTTTTTAAAAACCCAATTGTTAAGTGCAAATTTAAACGCAACCGGTTTTCGAAAATAGCTAGCTAGGCTATAGACCAGGGGTCACCAACGCGGTGCCCGCGGGCACCAGGTCGCCCGTAAGGACCAGATGAGTCGCCCGCGGGCCTGTTCTAAAAAAATAAAAATAAAAAAATAATTTTTTTTTTTTTTTTTTTAAATTAAATCTACATAGAAAAAACACAAGATACACTTTCAATCAGTGCATCAACCCAAACAACCTCCCACATGCACACTCATCCACACCCACTCACACAAAGGGGGTTATTTCTTTCTGCTACCAATATTCTGGTTCCCACAACATAGACAACACATCTGCAAGGGACACAGTCCCTGAAGCACACATGATTTTACAGGCTGCTGGTCCACTAACATTTTCATTAATTACTATTTTTTATGTAATTATTTTTATATTGTTTTACTTTCTTTTTTTTCCAAGAAAATGTTTTTTATTTATTTATCTTATTTTATTTTATTTTTAAAAAAAGGGCCTTATCTTCAACAGACCAGGTTGTCAATGAAATTAGATTTGCTTAAAGGGTTTTTTAAACCAGGCCCAGTCCAGATAATGTCCAAGTCGGACTCAGCAACACACACCTTCATTCATGTACACAGAAACAAATTAGGGAACACAACAGATTGCATATAATTTATAAACAAAATTACATTTTCAAAATAAGCATTTATGTACAGTCCAGATTATGTCCAGGTCACTCAAATTAGGGAACACAACAACAGATATCATATAATCTATAAACATAATTATACTTTCAAAATAAGCCTTTGAGGACTTCTCATCTTTTTTTTAAAATGTTTTTTGGCATCATTATCGTTTTCAACCATGTAACTTTCTAAAATTAGAAAATACTGAATAAATGTTTTAAAGAAAGTAATACTAAATGAATATCTGTTTTTGGCCTTAAAAATAAACATTTTACCGAGTACTATAATTAAATTGACTAAATCATGATTGTCAATGAACTCTCCTAAAATAACAGAAACCACATTAAGCTTCATAAACAAACCAATCCTTAAACACATTTTTTCAACTTCCACCCAAAACAAAGACACAATATGACAATACCAAAACAAATGCAGGGTGGATTCAGGCTCCTGACAACAAAATCGGCAATCATCTGACTCTGTCATATTCCATAATTTTAACATTTTCCCTGTGGGTAAGAAGTTATAAATAATTTTAATTTGAAAATAACGATTTTGCACATCGATAGTGGTTTTATAGATTAGTTTGAATATGGCATCCCATGGCAACGGGCAGTCAAAAAAGTCCTCCCATTTTCCATTTGTGTTGTATGAGGCAGCCTTCAAAGATTTCTTTATTAAATAAAAATTATATATTTTTCTATTTATTTTAGTTCCTTTTTGCCAACTAGAATTTCTTATTAGAGGTTTACAAACTAATAATTTAGTAGTTCCATAATTAATTATTTGTTTCCATCTTTTCCCAATTACTCCAGTTAGTTGATAAAATGAAAAGCTTGAGCAAGCATCACCATACATAGCTCTAAATTCATCATACTTCATAATTTGACCATTCTCATTGATAATATCATTGACAAAAATGATTCCTCTTTCAAACATATTTTTCCAAAAGAAAGGCTTTCCGTCTATTACAATATTAGAGTTCATCCATATTAACTGCTGCAAAATATCGTCTCTTTTTTCTGGCACATAAAATTGAAAACACCACTATGAGTGGATTGTTTCCTTTATGAACCCCGCCATGTTTCCCAGCAGACTCTCTGGGAGGGGATCACTTGTAAAAAAGGATACAATTTATTTTGATACAGTACATGTTTTTTGTCCAACAGGACATTTGTGTACCACTCAATGTTTAAATACATATTTGGAACAATTGATTCTTTTAAAGACAGACACATAGCTTCAAGGTTGAGAAGTTTCGGGCCCCCATATTCATACTCTTTGTACAAAACTTTTCTTTTAATCTTTTCTGGTTTGCCGTTCCAGACAAAATCGAAGACCCTCCGCTCATAAATCTTAAAAAAGTTTTGTGATGGAGCTGGTAATGACAAAAACTAATAAATAAATTGAGGAATAATTAACGAGTTGGCAATAGACATTTTACCATACAAGGTTAGGGATTTCCCTTTCCATAATTGCATACTTTTGTCCAGCTTTCTTAGTCGATTATCATAATTTACTGAGCCTAGATCTTCCAGATTTTTTGGGACAACAACACCAAGTTTGTTAACTGGTCCATCTGTCCACAAAACAGGCACTTTGCATTCCATTCGAAAGAACGTTCCCTTTAGATTTCCGAACCTTAACATTTTACATTCATCATAATTAAGCTTAAGGCAGATTGCTGTGAAAATATGTCCAAAAGATTAAGAAGGTTCCGCAAACAATGAGGAAAAATCTTATCTTTGTGAATCAGCCTTTTCTGACATGAACTTCATCAAGAACAAACACAGAACACGCCTCACTGATGCACATCTGCAATACTCACTCAGAGTTGCAGTGTCAAGTTACACACCAGAGTACAACACACTAGTTAACAGCATGCAATGCCAGGCTTCCCACTAACTGACAAAGAAACAGATAACAGATTTGGTGTCCAGTTCAAAGTGTGACATGATTTAAAAATTTGAGAGTTTACATTTGTATTTTACATGAGTTATTATTTGTACAAACATGGTGCAAAGTAATTCATGATTTGTTAAAAAATGTTAGTGGCTAGCTAGTTAAAATGGGATATTGTGATTTCACAAAACTGTCTTAGAAGTGATCATTTGAAAATGTTCAATTTGAAAAATGTGCACTTAGAGAAAATATAAAAATAAAGTGTTGCATATTGATATTTATCTGTTTCTATATATATTTATTGTGAGAAATCATTAAGATGATCAGTGTTTCCACAAAGATAAATATCATTAATTATTAATAATAACAGAGTTAAAGGTAAATTGAGCAAATTGGCTACTTCTGGCAATTTATTTAAGTGTGTATCTAACTGGTAGCCCTTCGCATTAATCAGTACCCAAGAAGTAGCCCTTGGTTTCAAAAAGGTTGGTGACCCCTGCTATAGACTATATAGTATATACCGCATGTTATTTTTGTACAACAACAACTTCAGCTGTCGAACGTTATAAGGTACAAATTCAACAAGTACAACATTAGCACGGACGGTACAGCCAAGTTGTGGTTAAGAAGGTGGATTTTTGTTCCTTATATTTACCAGAAACGAAGTGATCCGAACACACGACCCGGGACTTTGGGGGACTCCAGTGAGAACCGTCCTCGTTTTCCCGGTGTAAAGCTGCGAGCCATTTGTCTCGTCTCTGTGGACTTTTATCGCGCTTTGGCAGAACAAAATACAACCTTTGTTTTCCCTGTTTCCAGTTGTGGTTAGCACAACCAAAAACAACACAGTTTTTCGGCATTTTGGAGGCAGAATGACGGGTTTAACCAGCGTAGGTCGACAGGTTAAAGAGTAATGGCAACGGTTTGTTTTCAACGCCAGTCTCGTTGCTATGGCTCGAAGAACCCGTATGTAGCTCAGTTGCCCGGATGTCGGCCCTCACCTATACGCCGTCAGTATTGTGCATAATGAACAGTGTTGGGTTAGTTACCGGAAACCAGTAACTAGTTACAGTTACTAGTTACTTTATTTCAAAAGTATATCAGTTACTTACACCAAAAAGTAATGCGTTACTGTGAAAAGTAACTATTTAGTTACTTTTTTTTTTTTTTTAAAGCTCCCATTAATGCCCTTTAATGCCTTCATTTCAGTACTGTTATTGCATAATAATAATACAATGTGTTGATCAACTTGACATGCTTTTGCATCACTGAACTCTGCTAAGCAATGTGCTCTACATACAACACACAAAGACAAAGATATGTTTCAAAGGGCCAATTTATTTCGGGCCAGAACAAATTGACAAAACTATTTTAAATAGCTGCAACATAACATACATAAGTAACAAACCGCATAATAACAACATGTCACAACATAGCTGTAAACCTGGCTTCACCCAAGGAAGGCACACATGACATGATTATATGTCATGTCACTATATACAGCACACATACTGCTATACACATGCCTAACCAGGCGTTTTTTTCTCTCAAGGAATTGTGAAATAAAATCATGTCTTCAGGAGATCAACACTGTACTGAAGCCCAGAACACTCTACGCATTTTCCCAGTTTTAGTTTACAGAAAAGGAAAGATTGGTCTGGCCCACTAGGATCCCTCTTTATGTTTGTGAACTTTATAGTCTATACATTTAGAGTGATGTGATAATCAAACACTCTAGAAGTCTAGAATGAAAGAGTATATACGAGAATTGACAAGAGTGTGTGTACTTTCAGTGATGAATGATGAGCAGAGACAGAGTTTGGAGTGTTTTCTTTAGCTTGCTTTCCATGTTTATGTCCTCACTGTCCATTGTGTCCAGGTACTTGGAACATGTTCTCCGTGCCATTTGCTGTTTGATGCCCGATATCATGCTAATGAGCTGCCTGAAAGCGGGTGACTCCACTGTAGAAATAGCCTGCATGTCTTCTAGCACATACACTGCAATGGCTCTATCAATGTTGTCCTGGCTAGCAGTCCCTCCGTTAAAATCCAGCCGGTAAAGTGGCATCGGAGTCCGTCTCTCTCTTTACTAGCTTCGTCGAAACATGTTGCTTTTGTAGCTGTTTCAGCAGATTTGAATTGCTGTTTTGGGCAGTAGATTGAATCTTTGATCCAAGACACAACTTACATTTAACTAAAAGGTTATTTTCTTTGTGCTCGACAAAAGAAAAGTAGTGAGAATATCTCCAAGTTAAGAAACCCGACTTCGGCTCCGCCATGATGTCTTGTTAGTAAACACAGACACGCCCCCACACACACACAGCGCACCTCTTGTGACACAGGAAGATTCAGAAGGACGACACCGCAGCTCTCCAATGAAACACACTCAGATCTTCTCAGTTTCTAGCCGATACTATATAAAAAATAACACAGTAACGCATCATGTAGCAACGGCAACTGAGTTACTGAATATAAAAAATAACGCGTGAGACTACTCGTTACCGCCGAAAATAACGGCGTTAGTCCCAACGCTGCTGACCATTGAACCACATCAACAAGTGTACAAAACGGGTTATTTTCTGGTGCATTTCAAAAACCATTAAAACGCATCATCAATTAAAACATATCTTATGTGGTACTGTCAAAATTTAAATTGCAAAAAACATTAAAAGTGAAAATATTTGAACTCACAAATTATAGAACCTTTTTGACGACGTATAAGCCACTGGTGCCCCTCGTCGTCGGCTTATTTGTGACCTGTGCTGGCAAAATGAGTCACAATGAGGACATTTTAAAAACTGAGTTATTGTTATTTACACATTCTCCATCTAAAGACCTTCAAAATGATATATGGTTTGTTGGAATCGGACAGAAAATGACAGAGTTACATCCGATTGAAGTCGACCAAGTTTGAGGGTCCGTTTTGAGAAAAAACAGCTTAAAGTTTACTGTTCCAGAACAGAATGTTCCAAAACAAAACTCCATAGCAACCATACCTTAAAAGTCCTTGTAGCAACACCAAAATTGGTACAATTAAAGTCAAATCCCATGTCTAAAGGAAAAATATATGTTCAACTCTATTGAAAACGGTTATGTACAAAAATTTCAACACTGTTATGTCACAGTTTTTTTGTTCACTGGTCAGTTGGTCAGCTGTCCGTAATATTCCTGACCAGCAGCACTAAGAAGATTCGCCGACTGCAGTGAATTTAGCGCACTTGCAACCGCCTGTGTACCCTCTCCACCTTCTAAATCCATTATGGAATGTAAAACAGTCTAACTTATCCACAAAAATAATAATTAAATGTTCGAAAATCACCTTTTTTCACCAAATATTCCGCTCGAATTACTGTGTTGTTTTTCATCAGGGCGCTGCCATGATACCACAATGCACCGCGCGGGGTGATTCAACCAATGAGGGTACGCCTCACAGCGACCGCTTAGCAACAAGCCGGATTTTGTTTACGTCGGGACAGGTTTAAAAACTCGAATTATATTGGTTCAGAATGGCGTCATCGGGAATTCCATGCTCATTTTTAGAAAGTAGGCAAACTTGGCGTCACAATGATAGCAAATATGGCTAGGGGGATTCCCCCTTGTTGCCGCCAGTGAGCGTTGAAAACACTTGATTTTCTCAAGGAATTTTAACACAAAGGACTAATTTCTGAAGACATACCTCGTACAAAACCTTCAAATAAAGGTGATTTAAGATGTTTTCTTGCTATTTCGATGATTGGGATCGCTAGATTGTGGCTTTATGGACTCATTTTTGTGAAAATCTCAATTTCAACCAAGATACATTTTTTTCACTTATTTGCCTGTAGCTCAAAATTAGCCTGTGCGTATTCCGACTCATTTTGCCAGCTCGGGTCACATTTGAGTGGAAATGGTGAGCATTTCCCCCGTTTCATCACCAGAACAGCTGAGCTAAAGGTTTATGATTTGGGAATGTCCGGCGGGCCAGATAGAAAATCTTAACGGGCCTTACTTTGCCCAGATCTGGTTTAGTCCCGGCATCCCCTTTTGCTACACAGCCAACATGGCAATGATTAAGGGTGGTCAGACTGTATTGTTACACACTGGTCATTTGAGGCGTGTTGAGGTCCACATCCTGGTCTGTTGCCATATATCCCAAATGTACTTACCTAACCTACTTTATTCTAACATGCCTCCTGTAGTCTCCTGATCATGAGCAAACGCAAGTCCAAAGATGCTCCATTACCAGTTGGGGAATGCATCACACAGGTGGGTTGACTTTGTAGAGGATTCCAGCTTATTGGTAGTACAGTGGTTATTATTGGTAGTACAGTGGTGAAGGCTTTGACCGTGTGTTCATTGACAGCTTCAGACGTGTCTGAGAGAGCGACTTTGCAATCAGCAACTCCCCAGCAGGCTGGAGGCGTCGGAGGCCCAACACAAGTCAGTTCCGCTGGGGAGGGTGGTGCTTTACCGCCGTGCCTCTCCCACATTGAATGTTTCCATTCCAGACACTTGCTGGAGCTGCTGAAGCGGACGGCCATCCACGGGGAAAGTAACTCGGTGCTGATCGTAGGTCCCAGGGGAACGGGGAAAACCACGGTGAGATTTCCCGCGCCGGGCCGTCCCGGCAGTACGTGGCAGTGACACATGGCGGCGCTCTGTTTGTCCGCAGCTCCTCGGGTGTGTGTTGCGAGACCTGCTGCAAGAAAAGGAAGTGCGGAACAACCTCTTGCAGGTCCGACTCAACGGTAGGTGTGGCCGCTTTTTCCTCACAACAATCTCTTCCGTGTGTAGCGAAACACGTCTGCCATCTTGTTTGTTGCAGGCCTCTTGCAGACCGACGACAGAATAGCCCTGAAGGAAATAACGCGACAACTCCACCTGGAAAACGTCGTTGGGGACAAAGTGTTTGTGAGTGTCTGGATACAAGGGAAATAACTACAAACATTCAGCTGCTAGTTACTGAAACCGTCTGATGGTCTGATATCACATTTTGATACCGTGATGCAAACACACATGTTTTGATTGGGTTAAAAAACAGCTGACATAGCAAAGCCATATCATGACATACTGTATGTACATCCACCCTGACGCCATGGATCAATACACAATGGCGCCCTCTGCTGTACAAACATGAGTACTGACGACTCGGTGCCACAAAAATAACACAAAAATGTCCATTTCATTTTTGCTGTGATTAGTTTGTATAATCAGATTAATCACACTTTCGTTTTTGATGATCTGATTATAATTTAAATTAACTTAAATTAATTAATTAATTTAAATTAAGATCCATCAACCCCACCAAAATATTGTGCATTTTAGTCCATAACGAATAACTATAGATCCATTTAGTGCTTAGCACCTCCAAAACGCCACAAGTTTGACATTTTAATTTCATAACTTGTCGTTGAAAAATAAAAATACACTTTTAAAATGAGAGATATTTGAAGAAGTATTCAACTTTATGTACTTTCAAACATGTCGGAGAGCAGTGAGTAATAGTACTATTGCAAAATGCTCGAAAGTTGAGTTAGCACTGCAGAAATATGTGAGGGATCATGTTTTTTATCAGAACTGTAACAGTTGTTTGGATGTTTTTAGGGGAGCTTCGCAGAGAACTTGGCTTTCCTGTTGGAGGCGCTGAGAAAAGGTCAGGTAACGACACAAGCTGCTATGCAAGCGTGTTTGACACATCTTGGACACGTGTTTGACACATCTTGAACACGTGTTTGACACATCTTGGACACATGTCTGACACATCTTGGACACGTGTTTGACACATCTTGGACATGTGTTTGACACATCTCGGACACATGTTTGACACATCTTGGACATGTATTTGACACATCTTCAACACGTGTTTGACACATCTTGGACATGTATTTGACACATCTTGGACACCTGTTTGACACGTGTTTGACACATCTCGGACACGTGTTTGACACATCTCGAACACGTGTTTGACACATCTTCAACACGTGTTTGACACATCTTCAACACGTGTTTGACACATCTTGGACATGTATTTGACACATCTCGGACACGTGTTTGACACATCTCGAACACATGTTTGACACATCTAGGACACGTGTTTGACACATCTTGGACACGTGTTTGACACATCTTAGACATGTATTTGACACATCTTGGACATGTATTTGACACATTTTGGACACGTGTTTGACACATCTTGGACACATGTTTGACACATCTTGAACATGTGTTTGACACATCTCGAACACGTGTTTGACACATCTCGGACACGCGTTGTTTGACACATCTCGGACACGTGTTTGACACATCTTGGACACGTGTTTGACACATCTTGAACACATGTTTGACACATCTCGGACACGTGTTTGACACATCTCGGACACGTGTTTGACACATCTTGGACACGTGTTTGACACATCTTGGACACGTGTTTGACACATCTTCAACACGTGTTTGACACATCTTGGACACATGTTTGACACATCTTGGACACGTGTTTGACACATCTTGGACACGTGTTTGACACATATTCAACACGTGTTTGACACATCTTTAACACGTGTTTGACACATCTTGGACACATGTTTGACACATATTCAACACGTGTTTGACACATCTCGGACACACGTTTGACACATCTCGAACACGTGTTTGACACATCTCGGACACGTGCTTGACACATCTCGGACACATGTTTGACACATCTCGGACACATGTTTGACACATCTCGGACACGTGTTTGACACATCTCGGACACATGTTTGACACATCTTGGACACGTGTTTGACACATCTTCAACATGTGTTTGACACATCTTGGACACGTGTTTGACACATCTTCAACATGTGTTTGACACATCTTGGACACGTGTTTGACACATCTTGGACACGTGTTTGACACATCTTGGACACATGTTTGACACATCTTGGACACGTGTTTGACACATCTTGGACACATGTTTGACACATCTTGGACACGTGTCCTCACACAGGCGATCGCAGCAACACCCGTCCAGTCCTGTTTGTCCTAGATGAGTTTGACCTGTTCGCCCATCACAAGAACCAGACGCTGCTCTACAACCTGCTGGACGTGTCCCAGTCGGCACAATCTCCGGTGGCTGTGGTCGGCCTCACCTGCAGACTGGTGAGGCGTCCACGCCGTCCTGCCGCTGCTGCGGTTTTACTCACGTGTCCACGGGGCGTTTACAGGACGTCCTGGAGCTGCTGGAAAAGCGAGTGAAGTCGCGTTTTTCCCACCGTCAGATCCACCTGCTCAGCAGCCTGACCTTCCCTCAGTACCTCGACCGAGTGCGATCCCAGCTCAGCTTGTCGGACGGCTTTCCAGACGGGAAGTTCCGCGAAGACTGGAACGACAGTGTCCAGGTGAGTCAAACATGCAGACACCAGTGCCACAAAAGTGAAACCTTTCTGCTCGTTTGTTTTCTACCCAGAGTCTTTGTGAAGACAAATCGGTGGAGGAAGTTTTACAGAGACATTTTCACTCCAGTAAAGATTTCCGCTCTTTGCACACGCTGCTGGTGAGAACATCATCTCTCAAGAAAACTAAATATTCTGTCTTAAGATCCCACAAAAAAACAACTTAAAAGCGGAACTGCAATTAATGCTTAAAATGGGCAAAATAGGTAAATATTACATGTTAAATATGAATTTGCATGTTACTACATTACATATATACTTAGAGGTGTTCAAATGTTTTTTTTAGAGCGCTTTATATGCTGCAAAAAGTCAGTGTTCAAAAACAAGAAAAAAAAAATACAATAATGAGGCGTATTTTATTTGAACTAAGCAAAATTATCTGCCAATAGAACAAGAAAATTCGGCTTGTCAAGACTTTCCAAAACAAGTAAAATTAGCTAACCTCAATGAACCCAAAAATACCTTAAAATAAGTATATTCTCACTAATAACAAGTGCACTTTTGTTGATAGAAAAAAAAGATACCTTTTTGCTCAATATGTTGATTCTTAAATGAAGTAAATGCTAGTGCCATTATCTTGACATAATGATATGCGCTCGGCATTACATTTCTTGAAACCAGCAAACTTATACTAAAAAGTAATTTATTGTTCTTAATGGAAAGGCAACAAGGCAAGCGCTTGTTACTCTCGGGGTCTCCTAGCCGCTCAGGCAAATCATATGGTCTAATAATGCATTTTTCCATGGATAACATGACATCATCGCGCCAAGTGCATGCTCTTTCAGTCAATTAGTGCACATATATACAGCCCGGCCCCCGGCCAAAAAATGTTTAATTGTAATTTTGAAGAATTTATCTGAATGTGCATGAACTATTTCTGTTCAAAATTGTTACAAATGTTAAATGTTTAAATATTAACTGTCAGTTTACTGTACTGTGCCAACTGTACTACTATATGAGTAGGTATTTTCTATTGTTTCATTGAAAATAAAACAGCAAAGTCCATTTGGCTGTCATCTGTTTTAATTATGAGACACAATTGTGTCAAAGTCATGATTTTTTTTTTACATGCTTGAAATAAGAAATGATGACTTTAAAAAAGTAGTTTTATACTTGTGAGTGTTGATGACACAGCTTTGCAACAGTTGATATTCTAGTTTCAAGCATGTTTTACTCAATATAGGTAATCAAATCTCAGCAACAAGCTGTAATATCTTACTGAGATCATTTAGGACCAAAACACTTAAAACAAGTAAAACACTCTAACATAAAATCTGCTTAGTGAGAAGAATTATCTTATCAGACAGAAAATAAGCAAATGTCACCCTTATTTGAGATATTTCATCTTAGATTTCAGTTTTTGCAGTGTGGTGTTGGATTTTATCAAATAAATTTCCCCCAAAAATGCGACTTATATATGTTTTTTTCCTTCTTTGTTATGCATTTTCGGCCGGTGCGATTTATACTCCGGAGCGACTTATAATCCAAAAAATACGGTAGTAAATGTTCTAAAATGACTTAAAGTCAGACCAAAACTGCATTGGGACCATTTCAGGACATTTCTAGTGTTGCTGAAAAGTGGGTTGTTGTGGTTAGATAACCAGTTTGATTTAATGTATCATTAATCGTGAACAGGAACACTGCAAAAAGTCACTGTTCAAAAACAACAAAAATTACAAAAATGAGGGATATTTTATTTGAACTAAGCAAAATTATCTGCCAATAGAACAAGAAAATTTGGCTTGTCAAGACTTTCCAAAACAAGTAAAATTAGCTAACTTCAATGAACCCAAAAATAGCTTAAAATAAGTATATTCTCACTAATAACAAGTGCACTTTTCTTGGTAGAAAAAAAAATTGACCTTTTTGCTCAATATGTTGAAAAATATTCTTAAATGAAGTAAATGCTAGTGCCATTATCTTGACATAATGATATGCGCTCGGCATTACATTTCTTGAAACCAGCAAACTTAAACTAAAAACTAATTTATTGTTCTTAATGGAAAGGCAACAAGGCAAGCGCTTGTTACTCTTGGGGTAATTTTTTAAATGGTTACTTTAAAAAAGTAGTTTTATACTTGTGAGTGTTGACGACACAGCTTTGCAACAGTTGATATTCTAGTTTCAAGCATGTTTTACTCAATATAGGTCATCAAATCTCAGCAACAAGCTGTAATATCTTACTGACATCATTTAGGACAGGGGTCACCAACCTTTTTGAAACCAAGAGCTACTTCTTGGGTACTGATTAATGCGAAAGGCTACCAGTTTGATACACACTTAAATAAATTGCCAGAAATAGCCAATTTGCTCAATTTACCTTTAACTCTATGTTATTATTAATAATTAATGATATTTACACTTAATTGAAAGGTTTAAAAGAGGAGAAAACACGAAAAAAATGACAATAAAAATTTGAAACATAGTTTATCTTCAATTTCAACTCTTTAAAATTCAAAGTTCAACCGAAAAAAAGAAGAGAAAAACTAGCTAATTTGAATCTTTTTGAAAAAATTAAAAAAAGAATTTATGGAACATCATTAGTAATTTTTCCTGATTAAGATTACTTTTAGAATTTTGATGACATGTTTTAAATAGGTTAAAATCCAATCTACACTTTGTTAGAATATATAACAAATTGGACCAAGCTATATTTATAACAAAGACAAATCATTATTTCTTCTAGATTTTCCAGAACAACATTTTTTAAAGAAATTCAAAAGACTTTGAAATAAGATTTAAATTTGATTCTACAGATTTTGTAGATTTGACAGAATAATTTTTTTGAATTTTAATCATAAGTTTGAAGAAATATTTCACAAATATTCTTCGTCGAAAAAACAGAAGCTAAAATGAAGAATTAAATTAAAATGTATTTATTATTCTTTACAATAAAAAAAATAAATTTACTTGGACATTGATTTAAATTGTCGGGAAAGAAGAGGAAGGAATTTAAAAGGTAAAAAGGTATATGTGTTTAAAAATCCTAAAATCATTTTTAAGGTTGTATTTTTTCTCTAAAATTGTCTTTCTCAAAGTTATAAGAAGCAAAGTAAAAAAATTAATGAATTTATTTAAACAAGTGAAGACCAAGTCTTTAAAATATTTTCTTGGATTTTCAAATTCTATTTGAGTTTTGTCTCTCTTAGAATTAAAAATGTCGGGCAAAGCGAGACCAGCTTGCTAGTAAATAAATACAATTTAAAAAATAGAGGAAGCTCACTGGTAAGTGCTGCTATTTGAGCTATTTTTAGATCAGGCCAGCGGGCTACTCATCTGGTCCTTACGGGCTACCTGGTGCCCGCGGGCACCGCGTTGGTGACCCCTGGTTTAGGACCAAAACACTTAAAACAAGTAAAACACTCTAACATCAAATCTGCTTAGTGAGAAGAATGATCTTATCAGACAGAAAATAAGCAAATATCTCCCTTATTTGAGATATTTCATCTTACTTAGTTTTTGCAGTGAAGTTGCAGAATAACTGCGAAACAAACACAAACATAACTGAGTTGATTTGACCTGATTGGTTTCCTTGCAGATGTTGTGTTTGAGTGGCGTGTCTGCAGTTAATCCCAGCATCAAACCAGCAGACGTGCTGGAAGCCAGCAGACTTTGTTTCAGCGATGCCCAGTCCAACATGCTTCACGGTCAGATGCACACCCGAACTTTACGACTTCCCAGGAGCAGAAGCCTTAACTTGACATCCCTGCAGGTCTTTCCATCCTGGAGCTGTGCCTGGTCATCGCCATCAAACACCTCAACGACGTCTACCAGGGCGAGCCCTTCAACCTGCAGATGGTTCACAACGGTACTCCTCATCAACTTCTGCACATCCACTTTTGTCTTTTACTTCCTAACCCCCAAACATGTTTTTAGAGTTTAAGAAGTTCCTGCAGAGAAAGTCCAACTCCATGTACAACTTTGAGCCGGCGGTGATCATGAAGGTAAGTGCCGACACTTTATGGCTGCTGACGTGCAAGTAAGCACCGACGTGTGCAGGCCTTCGAGCATCTGCAGCAGCTGGAGCTGATCAGACCCGTAGACGGCTCCTCGGCCAGAACTCAGAAGGAGTATCAGCTGATGAGACTGGCGCTGGACCACAGTCAGATCATGGAGGCCATGCAGAAGTACCCACAATGCCCCACTGACATCAAGCAGTGGGGCATGTCAGCGTTTGGATAGAAATGGGATATAAATGTTGGATTTTGTTTGTGCTCTGACATTAAAGGCCTACTGAAAGCCACTACTAGCGACCACGCAGTCTGATAGTTTATATATTAATGATGAAATCTTAACATTGCAACACATGCCAATACGGCCGGGTTAACTTATAAAGTGACATTTTAAATCTCCCGGGAAATATCCGGCTGAAAACGTCTTGGCCAGCTTAAAGTCGTCAGTTTTCATCTCATTATTCCACAGTATTCTGGACATCTGTGTTGGTGAATCTGTTGCAATTTGTTCATTGCATTATGGAGAAAGAAGCTGAGCAAGCAAAGAAGAAAGTTGTCGGTGCGAAGCGGAGTATTTTGCGAGGGAAGTCAGCAACACAACACAGTCGGGTGTTTCATTGTTTACATTCCCGAAAGATGCAGTCAAGATGGAAGAACTCGGACAACAGAGACTCTTACCAGGAGGACTTTGACTTCGATACACAGACGCCTGTGGAGAACTGGGACAACACCGACTCTTACCAGGATTACTTTGATTTGGATACACAGACGCAGAACCGTGAGTACGCAGCTGCGCTTCCAAACATTTGATCGCTTGCCCGTACATGCGTGTCACGTACGTAACTTTGGTTAAATATATAAGCTTTATGAACCTTGGGTTAGGTGAACGGTCCTTTGGGCTGAGTGAGTGTGTGTGTTGTAAGGCTGCAGCTAACGATTATTTTTCTATCGATTAATCTATAGATTATTTTTTCGATTAATCGGTTAATCTATAGATTATTTTTTCGATTAATCTATAGATTATTTTTCCTTTTACCGATTATTTTTTTTATTCAAAATGAAGATGAAAAAATAAATGTAGGCCCGTTTTTTCAAAAGGCATGGCTTTTATTTACAAAAAAAAGAAGTATGGCCACTCAGTCAACATTGACAACAACATGACTAAATATTCTGTAACAATGTAAACATTTAAAACTTTTAACATTTAACAAAATTAAAAGTAGCTTATTTGCTTTTTAATGTGCAAATATAAAAGTCAACATCCAGTGCAAATCTTAATATTCTGCAATAGTATAAGCATTTCAAAAGTAAAAGTATTGCTTATTTTGCTTTAAAATGTGCAAAAATAAAGATAAACATCCAATACAAAAAAGTGCAAAACGAAATATTCTGTAACAACAGTGTAAACATTTCAACAAAAGTGAAAGTATTGCTTATTCCCTAAAATGTGCAAAAATAAAGATAAACATCCAATACAAAAAAGTGCCAATCTAAATATTGTGGAGGACTGTAAACATTAAGTATTGCTTTTAAAATGTGCAAAATAAACATCCAGTCCAACACAGTACACAATAACCAATTCTACTCATTCCAGTGAGTGACTAACAGTTGTAATGAAGAAAGGTTAGCATGTCTACATGCTTTGCTTCTTTTCTTGTTTACAATATTCCCAGCAGCTGAAAATAGGCGCTCAGAAGGGGTCGATGTGGCTGGAACTGAGAGCTAATTAGCCTTCACCTCAAGCCAGGACTGCGAGCGAGCTGAGCTGCAGTTTATATTTCTAGAAGGTCAACGGGCTCATAGTGATGTTACTAGTAGTTGACTGGGAGGTGTTTATTATCATTTGGGAGAGTCCGCTGCCTGATGCTCACCTGCTAAACACCTATCTGCTCCACGCTGAAGCGCTGACTACATGCGCTCTGAATACGCACTGCTGATTGGCTGATAATGCTTCGTGTGTACCAATCAGATGGTTGTGTGGGTGGGACAATGCTGCGTGTGTACCAATCAGATGGTTGTATGGGTGGGACAATGCTGCGTGTGTACCAATCAGATGGTTGTATGGGTGGGACAATGCTGCGTGCTGAGACAGACGCAGAGGAGCGAAGCAGCTTGTTAAGACTTTAGCAGCTAAAGTTAGCTTTAGCTTAGAAACTCGTTCGGTACACCCCCGTACCGAACCGAAAGCCCCGTACCGAAACGGTTCAATACAAAACACGTACCGTTACACCCCTAGCAGATACAAATGACACATTCATGTTTTTGTGTAATGATGACAACGTATGCTCGCGCGGACGATTGACTAGTTGATGGTTTTCTTTTCAAATGTTCGTTCATAGCCGTTGTGCTGCTATGATGGGCCATTTCCGCTCGACACAGTGTGCATACAACAACATTATTAGGCCGTTTATTGAAATACTCCCACACTTTTGGCATGCTTTTCCCCCCTCGCTCGCACCGCTCGCATCGTCTGCTTTGCGGTCCGCCATGACGGTAGTGTGACGTAAATATGCGACGCGTCGACGCACAAAAACGGCGTCGACGTATTTACGTAACCGATGACGTCGACTACGTCGACGCGTCGTTTCAGCCTTAGTGTGTTGTGCAGGTGTTTGAATTGTATTGGCTGGTTATATAGACGGGAGCTAGTAGCTAGGAGCTAGCATAACAAACACCTAGGTGTTTGTTATGCGGGATTAATTTGTGGCATATTACCGTAATTTCCGGACTATAAGCCGCACCAGCTAAATTTAGGGGAAAATACAGATTGCTCCACATATAAGCCGCACCCGACTATAAGCCGCAGGGTTTTGATGTGTAATTAGCGTAGTATATAGGGGTTCCTGCTACCACGGAGGGGATTGTCGGGACAGAGATGACTGTTTGGGAACGCAAAGCGTGAAGTGAAGTGAAGTGAATTACATTTATATAGCGCTTTTTCTCATGTGACTCAAAGCGCTTTACATTGTGAAACCCAATATCTAAGTTACATTTAAACCAGTGTGGGTGGCACTGGGAGCAGGTGGGTAAAGTGTCTTGCCCAAGGACACAACAGCAGTAACTAAGATGGCGGAAGCGGGGATCGAACCTGCAACCCTCAAGTTGCTGGCACGGCCGCTCTACCAACCGAGCTATACCGCCCCAAAGCGTCCCATTTATTAACAATAAATCTTTCAATCATTCAATCAAACTTTCACATCTTTGACATGGCGAACAGCATTCGTGCAGAGTACAAATAATACAACGGTGCAGAGTAATACAAAGTGCTCGCCTGTACGTTATCAAAATAACCAGCCTACCGGTATATGAAAAGTCAGTCTTTAATCATTGTGTCATCGTCTTCCTCCTGCGTACTAAAACCACCGAAATCCTCTTCGTCGGTGTCGGAGAAGAACAGGCCGTAAATAAGCCGCACCCTTGTATAAGCCTCAGGGACCAGAACGAGGGGAAAAAGTAGTGGCTTATAGTCCGGAAATTACGGTAAATATAAGCCTGGTTGTGTTGTGGCTAATAGAGTATATATATGTCTTGTGTTTATTTACTGTTGTAGTCATTCCCAGCTGAATATCAGGTCACCCCCGCCTCTCACAGCATCTTCCCTATCTGAATCGCTTCCACTCCCCACTAGTCCTTCACTTGCACTTTCCTCATCCACAAATCTTTCATCCTCGCTCAAATGAATGGGGAAATTGTTGCTTTCTCCGTCCAAATCGCTCTCACTTCTGGCCGCCATCACTGTAAACAATAGGGAACTTTGCGGGAATGTTGTACTGACTACGTCACGCTACTTCCGGTAGGGGCAAGGCTTTTTTTTGTCAGATACCAAAAGTTGCGATCTTTATCGTCGTTCTATACTAAATCCTTTCAGCAAAAATATGGCAATATCGCGAAATGATCAAGTATGACACATAGAATAGATCTGCTATCCCCGTTTAAATAAAAAAATGTCAATTCAGTAGGCCTTTAAACATGAAACTAATGCATTGATCTTGTTGGAGGTTTTCATCTATTGCACACTGCAAAAACTGCAATCTAAGTAAGATGAAATATGTCAAATAAGGGTGATATTTGCTTATTTTCTGTCTGATAAGATCATTCTTCTCACTGAGCAGATTTGATGTTAGAGTGTTTTACTTGTTTTAAGTGTTTTGGTCCTAAATGATGTCAGTAAGATATTACAGCTTGTTGCTGAGATTTGATGAGCTATATTGAGTAAAACATGCTTGAAACTAGAATATCAACTGTTGCAAAGCTGTGTCATCAACACTCATAAGTATAAAACTACTTTTTTAAAGTCATCATTTCTTATTTCAAGCATGAAAAAAAAATCATGATCATATTTGTTTTTCTACCAAGAAAAGTGCACTTATTAGTGAGAATATACTTATTTTAAGGTATTTTTAAGGTTAATTGAGGTTAGCTAATTTGACTTGTTTTGGAAAGTCCTGACAAGCCAAATTTTCTTGTTCTATTGGCAGATAATTTTGCTTAGTTCACCCACATCTGCGGTCCCCTCCAAGGTTTCTCATTGTCATCACACTGGGTTGAGTTTTTCCTTGCCCTGATGTGGGCTCTGAACCGAGGATGTCGTTGTGGCTTGTGCAGCCCTTTGAGACACTCTGGGATTTAGGGCTACATAAATAAACATTGATTAATTGATGTGCTGTGTGGCCTTTTTTATTTTTGATTGATTGAAACTTTTATTAGTAGATTGCACAGTACAGTACATATTCCGTACAATTGACCACTAAATGGTAACACCCGAATAAGTTTTTCAACTTGTTTAAGTCGGGGTCCACTTAAATTGATTCATGATACAAATATATACTATCATGTATACTATCATCATAATACAGTCATCACACAAGATAATCATCAGAGTATATACATTGAATTATTTACATTATTTACAATCCGGGGTGTGGCATATGGAGGGGGGGTGTTGATATCAGCACTTCAGTCATCAACAATTGCATCATCAGAGAAATGGATACTGACTTGGTAGGATATGTACAACAAGTAGTGGACATAGTGAGAGAGATCAGAAAGTATAAGAAAAAGTGTCTACATTTTATTATTTACAATCCGTGGAGGGGGGAGGGTGTTAGTTTAGGGTTGACGTTGCCTGGACGTGTTCTTTTATTGCGGTTTTGAAGGAGGATAGAGATGCCCTTTCTTTTACACCTGTTGGGAGTGCATTCCACATTGATGTGGCATAGAAAGAGAATGAGTTAAGACCTTTGTTAGATCGGAATCTGGGTTTAACGTGGTTAGTGGAGCTCCCCCTGGTGTTGTGGTTATGACGGTCATTTACGTTAAGGAAGTAGTTTGACATGTACTTCGGTATCAGGGAGGTGTAGTGGATTTTATAGACTAGGCTCAGTGCAAGTTGTTTAACTCTGTCCTCCAGCCTGAGCCAGCCCACTTTAGAGAAGTGGGTAGGAGTGAGGTGGGATCTGGGGTGGAGGTCTAGAAGTAACCTGACTAGCTTGTTCTGGGATGTTTGGAGTTTAGATTTGAGGGTTTTGGAGGTGCTAGGGTACCAGGAGGTGCATGCGTAATCGAAAAAGGGTTGAACGAGAGTTCCCGCTAGAATCTTCATGGTGCTTTTGTTGACCAGAGAGGAGATTCTGTAGAGAAATCTTGTTTTCGTTGGTTGACCTTTTTGATGACCTTGGCTGCCATTTTATCACAGGAAAGATTAGCCTCTAGAATGGAACCTAGGTAGGTGACCTCATCTGTCCTGGTGATAACAATGTCACCCACTTTTATAGTGAAGTCACTGACTTTCTGAAGGTTGATGTGGGACCCAAATAGGATGGATTCCGTTTTACCCAAGTGTATGGATACAGATACACAATGGTGGAGTACCCTTTGTTGGCCACCAGATGTCGACAAACAGCAGTTATGAGACCACTGGCTGTTTGTATATGATATGACTACACTGCTGTGGCCATATTACTTATTTAAAGGCCTACTGAAAGCCACTACTACCGACCACGCAGTCTGATAGTTTATATATCAATGATGAAATCTTAACATTGCAACACATGCCAATACGGCCGGGTTAACTTATAAAGTGCAATTTTAAATTTCCCGCTAAACTTCCGGTTGAAAACGTCTATGTATGATGACGTATGCGCTCCGTAGCTAAAGTGCTTCGCCGATGTATTGTCGTGGAGATAAAAGTCACTGTGAATGTCCATTTCGCGTTCTGGCAGAGGTGGGACCAAGTCATTGCTTTGCAAGTCACAAGTAAGTCTCAAGTCTTTGCCCTCAAGTCTCGAGTCAAGTCCCGAGTCAAGACAGGCAAGTCCCGAGTCAAGTCCAAAGTCAAGACTGGAAAGTCTCAAGTCGAGTCCCAAGTCCTGCATTTTGAGTTTCGAGTCCTTTCAAGTCCTTTTAACCACAGACTAATATTTTTACACAGATTGTGTATGCTTTTAAAACGCTGTATTTATTTATTAAAACAAGTGCATTTGAAATTGCAAGAAAAAAAATAGTGCTGACATTGCAATTCATAATAGCACTATTAACAGTAATTTTAATAGTTTAAACAATTTTAAACATTTAACTCATTCCTTTACAGAATAAACACATTTGCAAAAACAAACATTAACATACTATTGGTTGTATTTTATGAAAATAATATTACCACAGAGTTGAGAAGGAGCAAAGATATTCAATATTTGTATGTGAAAATCACAAATAAATCTTCTGGGGGAGGATGACGCCCCTACAGGGGTTTGGTTTACAAACTTTCAGCCCCACCTAAAACAAAATTCACCAGCCGCCACTGATTATGATGCACTCTCATTTTAGGCAAAATATAAGACAATACTTTTTTAACAGTATAATTGTAACCAGGAATAAGTCTTCAAGTAACAATATTCAAATACTAACATTGTTGGGTAAAACAGCATTTGGTTTTATTCTGAATGTAGTGAAACAAATTGGTGGTTTTAGCTGATATAAAGACTTTCAGGTGTTTATATATGTTTAAGTATTTGGCAGACGCTTTTATCCAAAGCGACATACATAAAAAATACATACATAACAATCACTGTAAACATGATCATTTAAGGGAAGAATGTAATACAAAATATCAATACAAAGTGTCAAGACAGAATAAACTCTCTGCTGCTGCAGCAACGGAGATACAGTCTATAGGTCCCGAAGATATATAGATATCTAATGTATTCATACATTGTTTATGTAGGATATAAATGATAAATGATAAATGGGTTGTACTTGTATAGCGCTTTTCTACCTTCGAGGTACTCAAAGCGCTTTGACAGTATTTCCACATTTACCCATTCACACACACATTCACACACTGATGGCGGGAGCTGCCATGCAAGGCGCTAACCAGCAGCCATCAGAGGCAAAGGGTGAAGTGTCTTGCCCAAGGACACAACGGACGTGACTAGGAAGGTAGAAGGTGGGAATTGAACCAGCAACACTCCGATTGCTGGCACAGCCACTATACGCATGTATATATAACCTAATCATATTGTTTCTTCAGTTTAAAAATAGTTTACCGTTTTTTCCCCCTTCTCTGGGATTATATTCCCAGTTTTGATCTCGGACGTCTGGTCACTTATAGCGTATAAGAATATTATATTACTGTTAAGCAAACTATGAATAATAAAACTTGCCAAAACATGTGTCCGTTATCATAGCTACACGTATGACAAAAAACCGCGTGAAAATCAGTGGTATTCAGTGAGGTAAAATGAATTAAATGCGCTGACAGTTCATTGCTCCTGACAAATGAATTGGGATCACCACTCCAAGATGGCGGCCCCGCGTCTCGTCTGCGCCAGTAGGCAGTAGCGCTCGATGCTGCGTACCCTTAAAACATGTCTATGGTTATAACGTTAGCAGTGAGTTTACAGCCTCACTGATTTAACTACACAGCAAATAAAAGTCATGTTACTTAGCCAATAAACGTTATCTTACATTCAAGACTTACCCTTCTTTGGGCAACTTCAAATGTCGAACGAAGTTGGAAGTTGTTGCGTCTCCGTCTGTAATATTCGAACTGCGTGATTTGCATACGCAATTCGTTTTTTGTTGACCAAGTCGTAGTTTTTATACCCGAACGAAACCAACTTTGGCATAATTGTTTCTCTCTGCCGCGTTGTTTGACAACTCTTGTTCGGTGGTTGTCCTGCAATTTGATTGGATGAATGCTGTGTGATGAAAACAACGTATAACTAATTTGATTGGCTGTTGTACTGACAGCACACACGCTGACAAGCAGCACACACGCTGATAGACAGACACGTACAAAATGAAAGATACGGAGCGCTCCCAAATAACTTTTTAAGCTTTGGGTTTTGGGGAAAGTAGCAAGTCATGTCAAGTCAAAAGGCTCAAGTCCAAGTGAAGTCACAAGTCATTGATGTTAAAGTCTAAGTCGAGTTGCAAGTCTCTTTACATTTTGTCAAGTCGAGTCTAAAGTCATCAAATTCATGACTCGAGTCTGACTCGAGTCCAAGTCATGTGACTCGAGTCCACACCTCTGCGTTCTGGACTCTCATTTTCAAGAGGATATAGTATCCGAGGTGGTTTAAAATACAAATCCGTGATCCACAATAGAAAAAGGAGAGAGTGTGGAATCCAATGAGCCAGCTTGTACCTAAGTTACGGTCAGAGCGAAAAAAGATACATCCTGCACTGCACTCTAGTCCTTTACTCTGACATTCCTCATCCACAAATTTTTCATCCTGGCTCAAATTAATGGGGTAATCGTCGCTTTCTCGGTCCGAATCGCTCTCGCTGCTGGTGTAAACAATGGTGAAATGTGAGGAGCCTTTCAACCTGTGACGTCACGCTACTTCCGGTACAGGCAAGGCTTTTTTTTTATCAGCGACCAAAAGTTGCGAACTTTATCGTCAATGTTCTCTACTAAATCCTTTCAGCAAAAATATGGCAATATCGCGAAATGATCAAGTATGACACATAGAATGGATCTGCTATCCCCGTTTAAATAAAAAAAAAATTATTTCAGTAGGCCTTTAAGGGCGTAAAATATATATTTTTTCAACTTTACATCGACATATATACTTGAAGTTGATCTAGTGATTAAAGCATTGAATATTAATAATAATTATTTCTTACATTTTTATGACTGAGACCCTTCCGGGTCCCCAGGACCAAACTTGAAGGGATCCTTTAGAGCTAAAAAAAAAAAATACATATTGTGTTGGTTTTGAAAATGAAAAATATCAAAATGGCCCACGCAAGTTTGCATTTTTCAGTGTACTGTAAACAGCAATATTTTGTTTTCCACGGCCAAAAATGTATACCACATCAATTTAGTAATTGTGATAATTATAGACAGTTAAAACCTGTAGTGTTCTTGTTGTATTTGTGGCTCTGAAAAGCAAACTTCCCCTATGAGTACAGCAGTGACGTGCGGTGAGGTTCATGGCTGGTGAGGCACTGACTTCATCGCAGTCAGATTTACCAACATATCAACCCTAAAGAGTATCTTATTCACCATTTGATTGGCAGCAGTTAACGGGTTATGTTTAAAAGCTCATACCAGCATTCTTTACACATACAAACTGTAGCACACAAAAAACCACATTTAATAAAAAAACATTATTATAGTCTTACCTTTACTTATAAACATACTTGCCAACCCTCCCGTTTTTAGCCTCCCCGGCAGAGATTTTCTCCCGACAAACTCCCGGTATTCAGCCGCAGCTGGAGGCCTCGCCCCCTCCAGCTCAATGCGGACCTGAGACTGAGTGGGGACAGCCTGTTCTCACGTCCGCTTTCCCGCAATATAAACAGCTTGCCTGCCCAATGACGTCATAACATCTAGGGCTTTTAGAGAGTAGAGTGCACAACTGCGCACACAACAAGGAGACGAAGCATTGAACACGGTGGCCGAAATGATATACTCATCATGAACGGAGAAGTTAAACAGGACAATACTGCCATCTAATGGATAGCCACCGGGACACTGAAATTCAAGTTTTTTTTTTTTTTTTCTATGTAAATAAAAAAATAAAAAAAAAATAAAATATATATATATATATATATATATATATATATATATATATATATATATATATATATATATATATATATATATATATATATATATATATATATATATATATATAGCTAGAATTCACTGAAAGTCAAGTATTTCATATATATATATATATATATATATGTATATGAAATACTCGAGTTGGTGAATTCTAGCTGTAAATAACCACCCCCCCCCCACCCCCCACCTCCCGATATTGGAGGTCTCAAGGTTGGCAAGTATGCTTATAAATGAAGTCCATGCGCCGCTACTTCTGAACAAAAGCATCGATAACTTGTTTATAGAAGTCTTCCTTATCTTTCTTCAGTTTTAAAAGTCTCTCTGTCTGGATGGAGATCTTCCTTTAATTATTACCTCCTGCTTCCATTGAAAGTCCAGTTTTTTATTTTAGATATGTAATCCTCCATGTTAAAAGTCCAGGCGAGAGGAAAAAATAAAACGATCACTGCTAACTGTTGCTGCTTGTTGTCACTTCTGCAGCCGAGTAGTCGCAAGAATGATCCCTGGGATCACGAGCGCCCTCTACCACCATGAGGCGGGATTAGTGCGAGCCTCAGCCAGTGCGTCTTCGCAGCCGTTTTATGATTGCTCAGCACAAGAAATACGTTACACACATACAGTTGTTGACAAAATACACTGTACATTATATACCTCAGCTAGCTAAACTATGGAAATGTATAATATAATTCATACAGCAATACGGTCTCACTGCACAGCAGGCCAGCAGTTAGCCGAGTCATTGCGCAATACATGTTGAGGCTCAACTGGCTGGTGACTCACCGCAAGTCTCTTCTCAGTATTTGAACGGCAAATTTGAAAATTCAGTGATTTTGAATGAAAATAATCTAAAACTGGTGAAGTTAAATGGAAAATAACTTTATAGTATAATCACTGGATATATATATATAACAATTTAATTGTTTTTCTTTCCACGATGGCATGTGAGGCCCCGCCTCCCCTGACTGCACGCCACTGGAGTACAGAAGTATTTGTGTCACTGCTGCATGTTAAGCTGTGTACATTAGTGGTCCCCAACCAGCGGTCCGT
Source organism: Entelurus aequoreus (assembly GCF_033978785.1). Lineage (NCBI taxonomy): Eukaryota > Metazoa > Chordata > Actinopteri > Syngnathiformes > Syngnathidae > Entelurus > Entelurus aequoreus. The sequence goes on from NC_084731.1 coordinate 9,915,862, forward strand.
GACACATTTGCTACCAGGCCGCACAGAGCCTCGATAATTTATAACCGACCGCATTTTCTCATACTTAAGTTTCGTCAGCCCCACCAATGAGCTTGATCATAGATGTGTTATAAAACTCCTGATATGAAGTCGCCATTTGCTATATTTGTTACATCTTTGTCACATGGCACATTAATAAACATATAGAATCTAAAGGCGCCAAATCGTAGCCAACAGCTAGGCTCCGTCTGCAGTCCTTGGCAGGTTGATGACCTAAGACCAGGAACAAAGTGACCATAGCAGTTCGAGAAGTGCTTAATTGTTGCATATAATAATCGTGCAGAAAGTAGAAAATACACATCTTCTTTGGCCTGGTAAGTTAAAGTGCTGGTGTTATTGCACATAGTCCTCCTACACAAGTCTAGTAGTCTAGCCTTTGTCTCCTCCAGGCTAGACTACTGCAACGCACTTCCTGTCGGGATCCCCAGCAAGAACGTCCAGAAGCTGCAACACATCCAGAAGAGTGCTGCTAGGATCCTGATGACAGTGCGGAAATACGAACATATCACACAAACTCTCAAATCCCTTCACTGGCTTCCTGTTCCACTCAGGATGGAATACAAAGTCTCCCTACTAACCCACCAGTGCCTCCATGCCTCTACCTCAAAGAACTACTCACCCCCAAATCCTCCGCTCCGGACAGGCAAACCTCCGCCAACCTCCGAGGACAAAGCCACGAACTATGAGAGACCGGGCTTTCTGCTCCGCCGCTCCCAGTCTGTGGAACGCTCTCCCTGACCACCTGAGGGCACCACAGACTGTGGATGCTTTTAAAAAAGGCTTAAAAACCCTTCATTTAAAAAAAAAAGAAAAAAAAAGCCTTTTTTTTTTTTTTAGATATATGCATACTAGTTTTAGCTATTAGGCTGTTCTAGTTTTTTGTTTTTTTAAATACACTGTAGCACTTTGAGGTTGTTTACTCAGTCTCCCTGACCACCTGAGGGCACCACAGACTGTGGATGCTTTTTAAAAAGGCTTAAAAACCCTTCTTTAAAAAAAAAAAAAAAAGCCTTTTTTTTTTTTTTTAGATATATGCATACTAGTTTTAACTATTAGGCTGTTCTAGTTTTTATTTTTATTTATTTTTTTAATACACTGTAGCACTTTGAGATTGTTTACTCAATGTAAAGTGCTTTTTACAAATAAAATCTATCATTATTATTATTAAGTAGTTAGCAATAACAGATGTATTTACGCGTGGAAAATTGGACCAAAAAAAAAAAGCTAACAGTGTATCTACGTTTGAAATATTGTACAAAATATGAATACATAACTTTTGATTGATTGAGTGAAACTTTGCAACCACGTTAATCAATTCGGGGCAGAATGGAAATATAAATCCACAGAAATATTTTGGAACTAATGGCCAATATTTGTAGCTTGATTATTTATTTTATTATTATATCCATGCTTATGATTAGATAACCCATCACATGGGGCCGTACTCTGGCTCCCGCACACACTGGGAGTCAAATGTATTGTACATGCAAATTCACATATACTCACACACATACATACACACATACATAGGTACCTACGCTCCCACATACATATACAAATAAATACAGTACATATTTACACACTCAAAGTTCGTACATCCACACGCACATTCATTATACAAACATACTGTATACACATACTGTACATATACCTTCACTGTAAAAACATACATATACACATACTGTACATATACATTCACTGTACAAACACACACATACACATACTACACATACATTCACTGTACAAACACACACATACATATACTGTACATATACACTCACTGTACAAACACACATTTACACATACTGTACATATACATTCACTGTTCAAACACACATACTGTATACACATACTGTACATATACATTCGCTGTACACACATATACACATACTGTACATATACATTCACTGTACAAGCACACATACACATACTGTACATATACAAGTACATATGCACACATACACTCATGCACATAATCACGTTTCATCAAACATATATTAACGTTGTTGCCCTAGGGTAAACTGGGTATAACACATGGCACACTGACAAAGCTTAACCTATTGTTACTATAACAATCTACAAGGTTAAGGTTGCTTCTCTTTCTTCCCCTCGCATTTTTTCTTGACATTCTTTTGTATCATGAAGTGTTAATTAGGTATATGTATTGTATGCATTTGAACTATTATTGTATTGTTGCATATTGCTCCATTTTTAGTGTAATGTAATGTCATTGTTCATTTCTGTATTTTTTTTGTTTTTTATTTTCGCTTAGTGTAATATTGCTCATTGTCTTTTCAGTATTTTTTTTTTAAATGTCGCTATTGCTTATGTTGCTATTGTTGTACATGTCTTATTGTCTGTGTCTTTGCTCATGTCTTCTCTGTCTTGTTTTGTCTCTCTGTCTATCCCCCTCTGTCCCCACATTTCCCCCGGCTCGGCTGCTTCACCAATTGCTACTATATAAATACATCTTAATAAAGTCACAAATACAATATAAGGCAACATAAGAGAAGTATCCTACACTTCTCTTTTTGTAAAGTAAATCTGAACAGCCGATATGTGGGGCATCTACATCTGCTATATGATTTGCCCGAGAAGCTGGGCAGGACATTATAAAAAAAAAAAAAAAGGAAAAAAAAAAAAAAAAAAAAAAAAAGATAACCCATCACATACTAAAGCCCCCCCCCCCCCCAAATTGCCTACTACTAGCAAAAACGAGTATAAAAAAACCCTGTAACAGTATTTTTTTTCATGTAATCATTTTTCATGCACTATTTGCTATAATTATCTGCCCCAGGTGGAAGGCCGAGTCCAGTCCTGAAATAATGCCTACATTAAACCGGCAAGGAAAGTGAGTTACCAAGTGCTAGCAGTGTATTGACTTACGTCATGAAATTACCAAGTAGTTAGAAACATATGTTTATCTTACGAATGGAAAATTGGACAAAAGAATACTTAGTTTTTAGTATGAATATTGAAGAAATATGATATTAATTTTGGAATGGCAATTATTTGTAGCTTGATTAGATATCCATGTTTTTGTCCTTGAATGTGATGTATCACCTATAACCCATCACATACTAAAGCCCCCCCCCAAAAAATTGCTTACTACTAGCAAAAACGAGTAAAAAAAACAACTATTTTTTCATGCACTTATTTGCTATATTTATCTGTGAAAATAATGCCTACATTAAAACCTCTAAAGGCTTAGTGGCCACATGTGTGGACAGCACCTTTTAGCTCTTATTTCCAAAACTGTGTACACTACTGAATTGGGGTCTTATGGCCACTTATGTGGACACTTATACTGCCATCTGGTGGTGTCAGAAGAGCATAACATACAATGGAATGTGGAAAAAAAAAAAGTGGAAAAATAAGAATTAGCATGTCACTAAACATGAAGTACACGTTTGTGTACTTATGGACTAAGTACATCATATCAAAAGATGATTTTTAGTTTTTCTTCTAATTAATAAGCCCAAATAGCAAAGATAAATAAAAAAAAAAGCATGTAAACAAACAGCTTGGGCCTTAAGAGGTTAAACCGGTCCCTGGTGCAAAAAAAGGTTGGGGACCCCTGGTGGCAGAAAAGTGCTTGTGTAAAGTCGCAATGAAAGAAAAGTCAGAAGTCACAATCTAAAAACACATTTATTTACATCAAGTGGATCACTTCAACTGATTAAAAACCTCCACCGGCTCACACAAGCAGAGTTGCAGCGCTGATCCCAAAACCACTTCAGTCTCTTCCGGGACACGTCCGAGGTTCCACATCAGCCTTTTACTGTCCCTCGCATAAAAATGCACCATTTTTTTTTCAATCCAAACCAGTGATTCTCAAACTGTGGTACACATACCACTATCCATCCATCCATTCTCTACCGCTTGTCCCTTTTCTGCTGCAGCCTTCATCCGCCATCCAGCCGTTGTGACGCTCCATAGGGTTATCAGTCATCCTCCGCCTGTTCCACCGTTGAGGTTTTGGGTTGTTATTTCCCCACGGATGTGGGGGTGCCTTCTTCCGCCATCGCAGCCGTCGTGGTGGTTCTTACATCTACCGTCTTCAGCCCACTCCGCCGTTGAGGTCTTCACCGTATCCCTGGCTAGGGGGCAGTCAGGTACTAGGCCTTTGCCAAGGGCCACCTGGGGTAACAGTAGTAAAGGGGTTAACCTCCTAGTGCCCCAAGACCCCCATAGAGGAGCCTCCACTGCCGGATGCACTTTAACGTCATGCCCAGGACAAATTATGGTGGTACTTCTTTTCTTTAATCCTCTTGGCCCCCTTGGGAGCAATAGGGCGTCTACCATGGATCTCCACCTCACTCTCTTCTGTGCGATGGTCTTCGCTTCTTGCCAGGAGATCCCCATCTTGGTCAGTTCATCAAGAGGACCGCCTCCAGTTGAATTTTGGTCTCCCTGGCTTCCTCTTGCCTTGAGGGTTATAGTCCAGGGCTTGTCTTGCTATGTTTCTCGGATCCTTCCTAAGTGTATGACCGATCCGTCCCCACTTTCTGCTTTTGATTTCATTTAGAATTTGCTCTTGGTTCATGCGTCTCCACAGGTCTACATTTGTTATCTTGTTGGGCCACCAAATCCTCAGTATGTACCTGAGACAGTTTTTAATAAACACTTGTAGTTTATTGATGATTGATTTGGTGGTTTTCCAGGTTTCACAGCCATAAAGAAGGACAGATTTGACATTTGTATTGAAGATTCTGATTTTGGTGTTTCTGGAGAGCTGGGAAGAGAGCTCGGAGAGTTCCAAAGGCATGTCTTGCTTTGCTGATGCGCAGCTCGATATGGTGGTACTTGGAGATCCTTTTTTCTGAGGTGCTAAAAAGTTTGAGAACCACTGATTGGACCAAAAGGGAACCTTGAGCGCGTTGTCGCCGCGAGAGGTTTTGGGTCAGCGTTGCACAGTCAGGGAACCTTAGGAAAAAGTGGGGTCGCGGACTGGTAGCGTCTTTCGTAGGAACGTCCGACCCGGCGACCGAGCCTACAGTCTGAGAAGCCAGGTCACCGGAGGACCCGACGCTTTGTCTTGGGTTCTTAGCGGCAGGGATCAGATGACGTGGTCATCGCATCAAGAGTATTGCAATGGCGAGGGACACCAGTAAGTACTCTCCGGCGTTCAGCTCGCACCAAGCTCAATAGCGGACAAAAACACAAGAGAAGTATAAATGAATGTATAGGAAACACGGATTTTCACACGCACTTATAAAGATTGAGCTCAGAGTATATAGTTGATTGAATACGTTCATGTCTGTACAGTTTTCAGATAGCAGGGGAAGAAGACACAAATGATTCACTGCCAGCACAGCAACGGAAGCTGCCGGCCCGGAGAAAGTCCAAATCCATTCATACACCTTTTGAAAAGTTCCGCAGGTTTGCAAGATTGTCTTCCACTTTGGATCGGCCTTCTGAAGAAAGCTGACTTTGTTCTGTTTTCGGACCGAAATCAGCGAGGACGTCCGGTAGGGCGTATGAATGGAATCCGTTTTTTTTTTTTTACCAGAACAGAATCGGACCACGCCACCGGCCTCTAAAAACGGAACATGGCTCCGCCGGAGAACTGTCACGCTAGGTAGAACCCGGGATTCTCAAGAACATTCATCTGCCGTCTTTGTCCGTAGACCAAGGAGCAAGACGCCGTTTGCGTCTCCCGTGAATGAACACTTCCTGAAAACCACCGCCTCTTTCCTCCCAAAACTACCAAGCGCAACTCGCGCCGACTCCTCGAGCTCGGGCCTGTGAAAAGTCCAAAATAAATACAAGACATCAAAAGGAAAATGCTACAAAGTTATTGTACTGAAGTCACTCCTGCAGCTGGAGTGTCGAGTCGTTTGCGGCACTGGTTGCATAAAACTTGCCAGAACATAGAAAAGCATAGTACTGAATCCCTGAATCCTGTTTTGGCGTTTCGGGAAGGTTTCACCGATGCAACTTGAAATGACCCGACAAGCCGACACTGAAACGCAGCTTTTTCTGCGCTAAAAATGAGACAAGCATATATTCCCAGGAATTATTTTTTTTTGGAGCATATTCAAATAAAATCATTTAAACAACCTTGAATGAATCACGATTCTAATTTGATTCACAAAAACGAAAAATCGATTTAAAATTATTTTTATTTAATCTTTAAAAAATCTGTCCTGTCCGGCCACTTCGTTACCGTATTTTTCGGACTATAAGTCGCAGTTTTTTTCATAGTTTATACTCAGGAGCGACTTATGTGCGAAATTATTAACACATTAGCGTAAAATATCAAATAATATTATTTAGCTCATTCACGTAAGAGACTAGACGTATAAGATTTCATGGGATTTAGCGATTAGGAGTGACAGATTGTTTGGTAAACGTATAGCATGTTCTATATCAGGGGTCACCAACGCGGTGCCCGCGGGCACCAGGTCGCCCGTAAGGACAAGATGAGTAGCCCGCTGGCCTGTTCTAAAACCTCTATTTTTTAAATTTTATTTATTTACTAGCAAGCTGGTCTCGCTTTGCCCGACATTTTTAATTCTAAGAGAGACAAAACTCAAATAGAATTTGAAAATCCAAGAAAATATTTAAAGACTTGGTCTTCACTTGTTTAAATAAATTGATTATTTTTTTTACTTTGCTTCTTATAACTTTCAGAAAGACAATTTTAGAGAAAAAATACAACCTTAAAAATTATTTTAGGATTTTTAAACACATATACCTTTTTACCTTTTAAATTTCTTCCTCTTCTTTCCTGACAATTTAAATCAATGTTCAGGTAAAAAAAAAAATTTATTATTGCAAAGAATAACAAATAAATTTTAATTTAATTCTTCATTTTAGCTTCTGTTTTTTCGACGGAGAATATTTGTGAAATATTTCTTCAAACTTTTGATTAAAATTCAAAAAAATTATTCCGGCAAATCTAGAAAATCTGTAGAATCAAATTTAAATCTTATTTCAAAGTCTTTTGAATTTCTTTTAAAATTTTTGTTCTGGAAAATCTAGAAGAAATAACGATTTGTCTTTGTTAGAAATATAGCTTGGTCCAATTTGTTATATATTCTAACAAAGTGCAGATTGGATTTTAACATATTTAAAACATGTCATCCAAATTCTAAAATTAATCTTAATCAGGAAAAATTACTAATGATGTTCCATAAATTATTTTTTAAATTTTTTCAAAAAGATTCGAATTAGGTAGTTTTTCTCTTCTTTTTTTCGGTTGAATTTTGAATTTTAAAGAGTCGAAATTGAAGATAAACTATGTTTCAAAATTTAATTGTCATTTTTTTCGTGTTTTCTCCTCTTTTAAACCGTTCAATTAAGTGTAAATATCATTAATTATTAATAATAACATAGAGTTAAAGGTAAATTGAGCAAATTGGCTATTTCTGGCAATTTATTTAAGTGTGTATCAAACTGGTAGCCCTTCGCATTAATCAGTACCCAAGAAGTAGCTCTTGGTTTCAAAAAGGTTGGTGACCCCTGGTCTATATGTTATAGTTATTTGAATAACTCTTACCATAATATGTTACGTTAACATACCAGGCACGTTCTCAGTTGGTTATTTATGCCTCATATAACGTACACTTATTCAGCCTGTTGTTCACTATTCTTTATTTATTTTAAATTGCCTTTCAAATGTCTATTCTTGGTGTTGGCTTTTATCAAATACATTTCCCCAAAAAATGCGACTTATATTTCCTTCTTTATTATGCATTTTCGGCCGGTGCGTCTTATACTACGGAGCGACTTATACTCCGAAAAATACGGCAATTTTCCTTTAAGTAATATAAACATTTATCAGAGTTGTTTATTTTATGGAGGAATGTAGTTAATCATAGAACTGGCACTCAATGGTATTAAAAAAGTATCGATTTTGAATCGAGCGTTGATTCTGAATCCGATAATTACTCCCAAGAATTGAATTGAATCCAATTGTGGTATCAGATTTAGCGTTGAAACAAAGCAAATGGCCCACTAGCTATCTTCATGCTAGTTCCTAGACATGGTTTTTGATTGATTGATTGATTGATTGAGACTTTTATTAGTAGATTGCACAGTACAGTACATATTCCGTACAATTGACCACTAAATGGTAACACCCCAATAAGTTTTTCAACTTGTTTAAGTCGGGGTCCACGTTAATCAATTCATGATACGGCTACGGGTTAATTAAGCTAACGTGTGTAGTAGTGGGGTCCAAATAAATAAATACATCGATTTTCGAATGAATCGCGAAAAATTATTTTATTTAATCTTTAAAAATCCGTCCTGTCTGGCCACTTTGGGTACAATTTTATGAAATAAAAACCAATTTTCCTTTAAGTAATATAAACATTCATCAGAGCTGTTTATTTTATGGAGGAATGTAGTTAATCATAGCACTGGCACTCAATGGTATTAAAAAAAGTATCGATTTTGAATCGAGCGTTGATTCTGAATCCGATAATTACCCCCAAGAATTGAATTGAATCCAATTGTGGTATCAGATTTAGCGTTGGAAAAAAAGCTAATCTTCATGCTAGTTCCTAGACATGGTTTTTGATTGATTGATTGAAACTTGTATTAGTAGATTGCACAGTACAGTACATATTCCGTACAATTGACCACTAAATGGTAACACCCCAATAAGTTTTTCAACTTAACGTTAATCAATTCATGGTAGTCACAAAAGGAGCTGATTGTGTGAGCTACCACAAATTGTCCTGCCACAACTATCGCCTCGTCTCTTGCACTGAAAGGGGTTGGCAGTCTTGGTACTTTTCTGACAAACCTTCCACAGGTTTGCCCGTTTTCTAAACAAACTCTTCCAACAGATCAGAAATTGCATCGCGTGAAACCGACCCGAAGCTCGAGGAGAGACTGCAGGTTTTCGAAGTCCCTCGGAGCAAAAAAATACGAGCTTCAAAACAAAAGCGCCGCCGTCGTGGAAGCAACGGCGGCAGATACATCCGTTTGGCCTGACATCTACGAGAGGAAGTGCGGTGGGATGAATGGCACCAGAATCAAAGATGTCTGGTCTGGTCTGACGTGGGGCCGAGTGGGGGGGGGGGGGGGGGGGGGGGTTTGGGTGTAAGGGGAAACAGCACATGACTGGCAGTTTTGTTTAGTGGCAACAGAAACCCGGGCCGTTTAGACTCCTCGGTTCTTGGCCTCGGTCAGTGATCAGAACCTGAATCGAAGAAGGGACAGTGAAGTCGGGCTGTCAGCGTGGAGACAAAGCAGGAGAAGTGGTGGCCAGAGGAGGTATGGCCCGAGAAGGACGAGGATGGGTTAGTAAAGATTCCTGAGGCGTAGAAACTGAGAGCGAAAATCCTTGATAGTAGTCAAATGAGATATGTGCACTCCAACCAGCTTTTTGACTCAAGAGACCTGGGGCCGTACTTACCAAGCTTCTTAGAGTGCCATTTTACACTTAAGTCCTGAGAATTTGCGAAATTTAGTCCTACTCTCAAACTTAAGAATAAAAGCTTTTTATCAACGTTCTTAAGTCTAAGAATCACTCCTACTCTCCACGATATTTAAGAGACCTTCAGAGGTGTCCTAAGTGGTTAGGAGTTGCCAGCAGGGGATGGCAATGAGGCGAGAGAGACGTGCGCGAACATTCAGGAAGCGGAACGATGTCCTGGATTTGTTTGATGACGAGCAGCTGATCAAACGGTATTGTTTAGACAGAGCGGGTATTATTTTTGTCACAGATTTAATACTTTTTGATTCCATGTTGATTTCTGCATGTGGCTGCAGTGGGCTAGTATATATAGAGCCACCCACACCAGTTTCAAATTAGTTGCCTAATTAATGAATTGGAAAGAAAATGTTATGACAGTAGCGTATGTGTGTGGCCGTGAGGTGAGTGACGTCAGTGAGTGTGTGGGCGAGAGAAGAGAGGGAGCGGGTAGCGTGAGTGCCGGCGGGGACTAGTTTGTTTTGTATTATTTTGTAGTTTATTGTCAAAATATACACTCCCATTGTCCACTTAAATATTTCCAAGATATTTCTTTATTCTTAGACAACGGATTCCCTTCCGTGATTGGTCATTTCTATGGACACAGAAATGACGTCACCTAAAATTCCGTTTACGGCACATAGTAATGTCGTAATTCAGCTCTGAGTGTGACACTTAAGATTCAGTCCTACACTTCGCTGAAAGTGTGAGTAAGACGCTTGATAACTAACTTTTAAGTGCAGCTTTCAGCGAAGAATTTATTTACTCTTAAGTCAACTCTTAGCAGACTTCTTAGGAGTAATTCTAAGAAGCTTGATAAGTACGGCCCCTGAAACCTTTCAAAAGTAGAAACAACGGCTAATTGACTCGGTTATCATTCCGCGGAACAAACGGCAAAAGCTCGACCGTGCTCTGCGAGCGTACGACTTTGTAGCAAACAACCGGAGGAGAGACGTGACGAACCAGCCAAAAGAAAGAGTCTGCGGACTACGTTACCCACGAGCACCGAGGGTCGTGTTTGGACGAAGAGGGCGAGCAGTGAGTGTGAACAGTGAGAGGGACTAATCATTTGTCCATCTGAACTGAGGTATACCTGGTTGAAGGAGGTCTATGGTTTTTTTTTTTATCATAATGCTTGAAAATGGATCACCAATCCCTGCCCCTTTCCAGCCCTCCCTCCCGCCCCTTAAAATAAGATGGATTAACAAGTGGTGTGGGTCCATAATACACTATTTACAGCAGCATTACACTAGAAACATTCAAAAGCCGTTGCTTATTGGCAGAATGTTAGTCGATTCTTCTTCAAAAGAAACAAAAAACACGCACACGAGAAAACAGCAACGGTATCAAGAGCCATGTGCTCGTAAATATATAATATATATGTCTATATTATATATTTATTCACGCACAGAGTTGAGGATATCCATCTTCTCGGACTGTGGAGGAACGCGTTGAGCAGCTTGCCTTCTGACGTGTAGAAAAAAGGTGATCCGACTGTTTGAGTGTCAACACCCTGAACGCTGTCACCTGTTCCCGTCCTCAGGCACACATGTTGACATGAGGTGGAGATCCAGTGATGCGGTGAGGTGGTCACATGGTATGTCCTGAGCGCGAGTGGCTGCCAGTAGTAAAAAAAAACAACAACTAATAAAACAACAACCAAACCCGAATGAAAACAACTCAACGTGCCAACCGGCCCGTTGGATGCTCATCTGGATGCGCTCTGTTGGCGGATCATAAGCTGGACTCCTTGGGCGGCAGGTCCACGTTGGTCACCATGGTGACGACGGTGACTATCTCCTCTGGCCCGGTGATGGGAGCCTGCCGCTGCATTTGGCCGATGCGCTCCTCGACGCAGCCGGCAGAGAGTCGTGCCTCGGCCTCGTGGTCCCAGCAGTCCTCGATGGTTTCACAGAGCACGGTCAGACCCTGAAGGATTACAGCGGATCAACATGGTTTTCAAAGCAAGGAACTTAGCACATGTACAGTATGTGTGTGTGTATATATATATATATATATATATATATATATATATATATATATATATATATATATATATATATATATATATATATACACTACCGTTCAAAAGTTTGGGGTCACCCAAACAATTTTGTGGAATAGCCTTCATTTCTAAGAACAAGAATAGACTGTCGAGTTTCAGATGAAAATTCTCTTTTTCTGGCCATTTTGAGCGTTTAATTGACCCCACAAATGTGATGCTCCAGAAAGTCAATCTGCTCAAAGGAAGGTCAGTTTTGTAGCTTCTGTAACGAGCTAAACTGTTTTCAGATGTGTGAACATGATTGCACAAGGGTTTTCTAATCATCAATTAGCCTTCTGAGCCAATGAGCAAACACATTGTACCATTAGAACACTGGAGTGATAGTTGCTGGAAATGGGCCTCTATACACCTATGTAGATATTGATCCAAAAAGCAGACATTTGCAGCTAGAATAGTCATTTACCACATTAGCAATGTATAGAGTGTATTTCTTTCAAGTTAAGACTAGTTTAAAGTTATCTTCATTGAAAAGTACAGTGCTTTTCCTTCAAAAATAAGGACATTTCAATGTGACCCCAAACTTTTGAACGGTAGTGTATATATATATATATATATATATATATATATATTTGGGATGATGTTTGATAAGAAATTATCGCGTTCAAGCTCATTATCAAATCCTCTTATTGAACCGATTCTCTTATCGATTCTCTTATCGAATCCAGATAGGTTGTTGTATATGGAAAAAAACACAATATTTGGTTTAACAAAAGCTCACTTTTATTTTATAAAAATAAAATAAAATAAAATAAATAAATAAATATTGACTGTTATTTATTGACTAAAAGAAAAAAAATAAAAAATAAATATTGACTGTTGTTACCCAAAGTATATTAAGTGGGATTTTTCAGAAAAACAAATATATACAGTAACACAAAAACAAACTGTCTCTGTGATCACTATAGGTGTATAAATAATAATACAGTGTTAAATAAAGTCAGTCCCTTGGGCACAAAACTGAAAATAATACAGCTCTCCAAAAAGTGCACTTCTGCTGCTATTGGAACATACTAACTACACACACTATGACACTAACAACACCACAGTCATCAATCAACAATTCTTCCCCCCTTACATGAGAGCGAAGCTTGGCAATAATTGCATATTGCCTGTTCTGCCCTCACTATACGTGTCGAGGTTATACAGCTTGGCAGACAGCTAACAAACAATCCATAGCAGATTCATCCATTTAGGCTCTTTATTGTTGTTGATCTTGCTTTGTCTTTTCCTATCTTTACTTTTGTCTTGCACTGGACTGTTATTTTATTTTTTTTTAAACTGAAATACACACAATGACAAATGTATAAGCTATGTGATTCAATTAACATACTGAAATGTAATACACTATGTAAATATTAGCTTCACACAAATATACAGTACTATCATCAAACAAAAACTTAAGAGTGTTGAAACTATTTCGATGGTGTAAATATTTGACTGGCAGCCATTTGAAGTCCTCAAAACATCCATTAAAACAGTGCACAAAAATCGTTTTTCAATAAACATCTTAGTATCAAACTTAACCACTTTCCACCTTAATATTGAGTTACATAAACAAGTTAAACGGTTTACTTACAGACTTATCTTGTCCAAGGCTTGTAGGAGCTAACACAACTTGTCTACTTCTCAATTGTCTCAACCCGGAAGTGCCCAAACTAATGACGCGTTGTATTTTCATATCGCCACAAGGTGTCAGTAAGAGTCTACAATCAAATGGGCATAACATTGCAGGTCCCACAGGGCGTTTCCTGTATGTGGGAAGGGATTCGTTCCCAGGGATTCGAATAAAGAACCAACTCTTTTTCTTTACTATTGTGGCCTCGATAACGGGAACCGGTTCTCAAAAAGGGATTCGAGTCCATGGAATCGGTTCTTTTCTTATCGAACAACCGGGAGAACCAATTTTGAACGACATCCCTATATATATATATACTGTATACTGGACCCCGACTTAAACAAGTTGAAAAACTAATTCGGGTGTTACCATTTAGTGGTCAATTGTACGGAATATGTACTGTACTGTGCAACCTACTAATAAAAGTCTCAATCAATCAATCACACACATATATATATATATATATATATATATATATATATATATATATATATATATATATATATATATATATATATATATATATATATATATATATATATATATATATATATATATATATACACACTACCGTTCAAAAGTTTGGGGTCACATTGAAATGTCCTTATTTTTGAAGGAAGATAACTTTAAACTAGTCTTAACTTTACAGAAATACACTCTATACATTGCTAATGTGGTAAATGACTATTCTAGCTGCAAATGTCTGCTTTTTGGTGCAATATCTACATAGGTGTATAGAGGCCCATTTCCAGCAACTATCACTCCAGTGTTCTAATGGTACAATGTGTTTGCTCATTGGCTCAGAAGGCTAATTGATGATTAGAAACCCCTTGTGCAATCATGTTCACACATCTGAAAAAAGTTGAGCTCGTTACAGAAGCTACAAAACTGACCTTCCTTTGAGCAGATTGAGTTTCTGGAGCATCACATTTGTGGGGTCAATTAAACGCTCAAAATGGCCAGAAAAAGAGAACTTTCATCTGAAACTCGACAGTCTATTCTTGTTCTTAGAAATGAAGGCTATTCCACTAAATTGTTTGGGTGACCCCAAACTTTTGAACGGTAGTATATATATATATATATATATATATATATATATATATATATATATATATATATATATATATATATATATATATATATATATATATATATATATATATATATATACATATATATATATATATATACATATATATATATATATATATATATATATATGTATATATTAACCTCAATAAGCGAGAGTGTTTCCATCATGCTTTTGCGAGAAACTTCAATATTGAAACGTCTCAAAAACCCCCTGATAGCGAAAACATTTGAGTTTTTTTTAAATACGGGTGTTTCCATTACCAGTTTTATTGCCATATTTAGGTTTTTCGCTTTTCTAAGGGTAATGGAAAGGCAGCGAGTGAAGGGCTTGAAGCCCGACCAAACCTTACCGTGTGTTTCTGCCAACAGTCTCGAAGGCAGGGTCGCAGCTTCTTGTGCACAACCACTTCCTGCATGTCCTCCAGAGACGGATGCTGACCCACCTCCTCCTCGAAGGGCAGCATGTACTCGTCCACTGGGCCTGACGGCACACAATCGCACGGTTTCTGTAACCCGGACCACAATCGACCGGACAACGGCTTACCATCTGCGGCGGTGCACCGCGCCGCCAGCTCCCACAGGACGAGGCCGAAGGCGTACATGTCGATGCGCAGGAAGGAGTCGCGCTGAAAGTTGATGGCGCCTTCGAGGACCTCAGGAGCCATGTAACGTCGCGTTCCCACCTGTGGGGTGAAGGAAGAGACTTTAGGACATCCTGAATCCAGATGAAAGCAGAGCCAAAAGGAATGTGGAACATACTTGTCCATGCGTGTCCCCGGCTGATTTTCCAGCCTCAAACTTAAGCGCAAGGCCAAAGTCAGCGATGCAAGCCGTCAGGTTGTTCTTCAGGAGCACGTTTTTGCTCTTGATGTCCCTGAAGCAGACACGGGGAGGTTTAGCATGCCAAGAAGCACCAAACAATAACTCCACTTTTGTTTATACACTGCAAAAAGTGAAATCTAAGTAAGATGAAATATCTCAAATAAGGGTGATATTTGCTTATTTTCTGTCTGATAAGATCATTCTTCTCACTAAGCAGATTTGATGTTAGAGTGTTTTACTTGTTTTAAGTGTTTTGCTCCTAAATGATGTCAGTAAGATATTACAGCTTGTTGCTGAGATTTGATGACCTATATTGAGTAAAACATGCTTGAAACTAGAATATCAACTGTTGTGTCATCAACACTCACAAGTAGGGATGTCCGATAATGGATGTTTTGCCGATATTGTCCAACTCTTAATTACCGATACCGATATCAACCAATACCGATATATACAGTCGTGGAATCAACACATTATTATGCCTAATTTGGACAACCAGGTATGGTGAAGATAAGGTCCTTTTTAAAAAATTAATAAACTAAAATAAGATAAATAAATTAAAAACATTTTCTTAAATAAAAAAGAAAGTACAACAATATAAAAACAGTTACATAGAAACTAGTAATGAATGAAAATTAGTAAAATTAACTGTTAAAGGTTAGTACTATTAGTGGAGCAGCAGCACGCACAATCATGTGTGCTTACGGACTGTATCCCTTGCAGACTGTATTGATATATATTGATATATAATGTAGGAACCAGCATATTAATAACAGAAGGAAACAACCCTTTTGTGTGAATGAGTGTAAATGGGGGAGGGAGGTTTTTGGGGTTGGTGCACTAATTGTAAGTGTATCTTGTGTTTTTTATGTTGATTTAATAAAAAAATAAAAAATAAAAAAACGATACAGATAATAAAAAAACGATACCGATAATTTCCGATATTACATTTTAAAGCATTTATCGGCCGATAGTATCGGCAGGCCGATATTGTGTTTTTTATGTTGATTTAATAAAAAAAACAAAAATAAAAAAATGATACAGATAATAAAAAAAACGATACCGATAATTTCCGATATTACATTTTAAAGCATTTATCGGCAGGCCGATATTATCGGACATCTCTACTCACAAGTATAAAACTACTTTTTTAAAGTAATCATTCCTTACTTCAAGCATGAAATAAATATCATTATGTCAAGATAATGGCACTAGCATTTACTTCATTTAAGAAGATTTTTCAACATATTGAGCAAAAAGGTCTCTTTTTTTTCGTACCAAGAAAAGTGCACTTGTTATTAGTGAGAATATACTTATTTTAAGGTATTTTTTGGGTTCATTGAGGTTAGCTAATTTGACTTGTTTTGGGAAGTCTTGACAAGCTGAATTTTCTTGTTCTATTGGCAGATAATTTTGCTTAGTTCAAATAAAATACCTCTAATTTTTATATATTTTTTTTCTTGTTTTTGAACACTGACTTTTTCCAGTGCAACCATCCCACACCTGGGACACAGTCTTGCATATAACACGTCACAGGCGACGTCACGCTAACATCACGTGACACCTCTGATGAAGCAAGGTAGCAGAAACTTGTCAGGTACAAAACTTGACCTTACTAGCCTACAGCCTTCTGTCAGTCTACCTCAGGGCAGCTGTGGCTACCAAAGTAGCTTACCACCACCAGGTGTGAATGAATGATGGGTTTTTAAAAAATGTAAAGCGACTTTGGGTACTTAGAAAAGCGCTATATAAATCCCAGGTATTATTATTATTATTATTATATATATCAACCATTTATAAACACACATCAGTACGCTAAATGAACCTCTTCAACAACTCAAGTTTTGATTGACTGAAGAAGTTTTGCGGGAGCACCTGTGAGCGATGGAGGGCTTGTGTCCGTCTTTGTGTCCTGGTATGTCTTCGTGCAGGTGGGACAGGCCGCGGGCCGCCGACTGCGCGATGTGGCAAAGCTCGTTCCAGGACACCACGTTGGCCTTCAGATAGTCTGTCAGCGAGCCCTGTCACCAGCACAATCACATACAATTCAGAACTTTGGATTGTTGCGCGTTAATGTTAAGAGACTTTTATTTGTGGCGACATGACAAAAATAATAATGAGCTGGATACTTTTCTTTCAAGATTTGGCTCAACAGAAAGGAGTGTAGTTGCAAGTCTGTCCAGCAGATGGCGTCGTAACTATGCTAGGTCAGAAGCACTTCACAACACAGAGAGTGCAAAAGGACAGGCGGTCATGAAACAAACCAACAAAAATCAACAGAACAGCACGTAACCAAGAAGTGGAACTACAATTTATATGAGGGTAACAACGACTTTAAAGGCCTACTGAAAGCCACTACTAGCGACCACGCAGTCTGATAGTTTATATATCAATGATGAAATCTTAACATTGCAACACATGCCAATACGGCCGGGTTAACCTATAAAGTGCCATTTTAAATTTCCCGCCAAACTTCCGGTTGAAAATTCCTTTGGAGGATGACGTATGCGCGTGACGTAGCTAGTTTAACAGAGGTATGGCTTCCCCATTGAAGCCAATACGAAATAGCTCCGTTTTCATCTCATTATTCCACAGTATTCTGGACATCTGTGTTGGTGAATCTGTTGCAATTTGTTCATTGCATTACGGAGAAAGAAGCTGAGCAAGCAAAGAAGAAAGTCGGTGCGAAGCGGAGTATTTTGCGAGGGAAGTCAGCAACACAACACAGCCGGCGTTTCATTGTTTACATTCCCGAAAGATGCAGTCAAGATCGAAGAACTCGGACAACAGAGACTCTTACCAGGAGGACTTTGATTTGGATACACAGACGCAGACGCGATACCGTGAGTACGCTTCCAAACATTTGATCGCTTGCTATAACTAGCTCGAGCTAGTACCTAGGAGCTAGGAGCTAGCATAACAAACACCTAGTTGTTTGTTATGCGGGATTAATTTGTGGCATATTAAATATAAGCCTGGTTGTGTTGTGGCTAATAGAGTATATATATGTCTTGTGTTTATTTACAGTTGTAGTCATTCCCAGCTGAATATCAGGTCCCACCCGCGCGCTTCCAAACATTTAATCGCTTGCCCGTACGTGCGTGTCACGTACGTAACTTTGGTTAAATATATAAGCTTTATGAACCTTGGGTTAGGTGAACGGTCCTTTGGGCTGAGTGAGTGTGTGTGTTGTGCAGGTGTTTGAATTGTATTGGCGGGTTTTATGGACGGGATCCCGTCCATATTACTCGCTCGAGCTATAACTAGCTCGAGCTAGGAGCTAGGAGCTAGCATAACAAACACCTCGGTGTTTTTATGCAGGATTAATTTGTGGCATATTACGTGTTGTGGCTAATAGAGTATATATATGTCTTGTGTTTATTTACTGTTGTAGTCATTCCCAGCTGAATATCAGGTCACCCCCGGCTCTCACAGCATCTTCCCTATCTGAATCGCTTCAACTCCCCACTAGTCCTTCACTTGCACTTTCCTCATCCACAAATCTTTCATCCTCGCTCAAATTAATGGGGAAATCGTCGCTTTCTCGGTCCGAATCTCTCTCACTTCATGCGGCCATCATTGTAAACAATAGGGAACTTTGCGTATATGTTCAATTGACTACGTCACGCTACTTCCGGTAGGGGCAAGGCTTTTTTTTTATCAGATACCAAAAGTTGCGATCTTTATCGTCGTTGTTCTATACTAAATCCTTTCAGCAAAAATATGGCAATATCGCGAAATGATCAAGTATGACACATAGAATAGATCTGCTATCCCCGTTTAAATAAAAAAAATTCATTTCAGTAGGCCTTTAACTGATGATTACATTTTATTTTAAATGGAACCTTCCTCTGAGGATAACCCCCTCAGCTAACAAGGCAGAAAGAAAAGGAAATGTCAACACAATTCTAAAACCACATTAAATGGTAAATGGGTTATACTTGTATAGCACAAGAACAGTATACACTACCGTTCAAAAGTTTGGGGTCACATTGAAATGTCCTTATTTTTGAAGGAAGATAACTTTAAACTAGTCTTAACTTGAAATAAATACACTCTATACATTGCTAATGTGGTAAATGACTATTCTAGCTGCAAATGTCTGGTTTTTGGTGCAATATCTACATAGGTGTATAGAGGCCCATTTCCAGCAACTATCACTCCAGTGTTCTAATGGTACAATGTGTTTGCTCATTGGCTCAGAAGGCTAATTGATGATTAGAAAACCCTTGTGCAATCACATCTGAAAACAGTTGAGCTCGTTACAGAAGCTACAAAACTGACCTTCCTTTGAGCAGATTGAGTTTCTGGAGCATCACATTTGTGGGGGTCAATTAAACGCTCAAAATGGCCGGAAAAAGAGAACTTTCATCTGAAACTCGACAGTCTATTCTTGTTCTTAGAAATGAAGGCTATTCCACAAAATTGTTTGGGTGACCCCAAACTTTTGAACGGTAGTGTATCTGTGGTAAATTATGAAAAATACATATTCTAGTTGGACACATGAAGATTTGCTTTTTTTAAACGAGAATTTGTCTTACAAGAGTGCCTCCCGTGCACTTCATTAATACAAAACATGTTTTACCAGCAGCCTGTGTGTTTATTACTCCGTCGCATTCAAGTCACATGAAATATAATATTCTATTTATTATTTATAATATTTGAGGCTATTTTGGGACTCGCAGTTCTGTGGGTCTGATGGATATGTCGGTATTTCATATTTTGTGCTGTAAATCATATTTTATTATTGCCGTCCTTCAAATTCGTGCAGTTCTTTGGGTTACAGTCTGGGCTTTTTTGAAATAAAATGACAAAATAGCGATCTTTTTTCTATTAGTTGGTTCCTTTAATATAGAAGTCCCCAAAGATCGGGGTTTGCCATCTTAGGCACCCGCAACTGGACTCAATTACCATTCTTTTCCCCCACACTTGACAAGGTGTATTAGTCAGCATCCATTATTAAATATCACACAAAACAAACTAATTAATTTACCAAAACAAAAAGCTGCTCTGTGCAATAAATGAAGTGCCTTCTTTTCAACTAAATTCTCTGCTGTTTTCACAGATGTTGTTGACTACAAACCAAGCAGCTGTTTCTGCTTTTTTCAAAAATAATAAAGACATGGCAAACAAAAATATTTGACCTTAAAATATTAGCTTCTGCAGCACAGTTATGTACTCTGATGTGATGTTGCATCCCTTGCCATACTGGTAGTGTGGTGTGTGTAGCAGCTTCATGCTCACTATGCGTACGTTAGCTACCAACAACAAAAAGAAACAAAAACAAAAGAAAGTGAGGGACTTCAACATTATATTATCACCCCATTCTACAAGGACCATGACCATACAAACCTTAAAATAAGCCACTTCAGCCATATTACCAACATCTTGCAACAATAACATCTGACTAAAACTGTTAGTATTAATTATATTTGCACGTTTTGTGTTTCTTATGCTACACTAAAAATGTTTTAGTCTTAGTATTGTCTCCGTTTTAATGGCTGAGCTTTTATTGTTTTAAATATTGGTCTGTACTGTAGCACTTTAAAGATTTATTTAAAGGAAAAGTGCGGAACAAATAAAATCTATTATTGTTATTTAATATTCAATGTTTCCCATAAACTGCCAAGATACCTGTGGCGGTGGGGGCGTGGCTATGGGCGTGGTCACCATGACATCATCGAGTAATTTGCACAATTTACTACAATGATTTGATTTTCTCTAAAAAGGCTCAAAAAATGTATACTTACTAATTAATAATAACAGTTTTGTTTTAAACGTCCATCCATCCATCCATTTGACAATATAATTACAACACTTTATGTACATATTTATATACAGATTTGAACAATAAGTTATTCACTGAAATATATTTATTAATTGTGGTTCTTACAAAAAATATATCTTATAAAAATATAAAAGCTAAAATGTCTCTTAAAGCTCTGCCCCTTTAATTAGTGCATACTAAATAATTTAACTTTAGCCTACTACTAAAACCATATTATTTACCAGCAACATAAAGTGAAACAGAGGCAGAGGTGTCCTGCCACAGTCAGTAACAAATAAACAGAAAACAGTAGTGGTGGTAGATAGACACAAAGCTTCATCAAACATCTGATCCACTGAACAAAGAGCTCCAAAAATCTTGATCCTACACTTCTCTTTTGTAAAGTAAATCTGAACAGCCGATATGGGCATCTACATCAACTATATGATTTGCCTGAGAAGCTGGACAGGACAAAAATAAAATAAAATAAATAAAAAATAAAAATTTAAAAAATATTTTTTTGTGGTGGCCTTAATTTTTTCCTGGCGGGCCGCCACAAATAAATGAATGTGTGGGAAACACTGTTGAGGCATTTAAGAAACTCCGCCTGGACAGCCCCGCAAAAGAAGACATGTCCGGGGAAAAGAGGATGTATGGTCAGTCTAGAACAGGGGTCACGGGCACCACGTAGCCCGTAAGGACCAGATGAGTAGCCCGCTGTCCTGTTCTAAAAATAGCTCAAATAGCAGCACTTACCAGTGAGCTGCCTCTATTTTTTAAATTGTATTTATGTACTAGCAAGCTGGTCTCGCTTTGCCTGACATTTTTAATTCTAAGAGAGACAAAACTCAAATAGAATTTGAAAATCCAAGAAAATATTTTAAAGACTTGGTCTTCACTTGTTTAAATAAATTCATAATTTTTTTTACTTTGCTTCTTATAACTTTCAGAAAGACATTTTTAGAGAACAAAATACAACCTTAAAAATGATTTTAGGATTTTTAAACACATATACCTTTCTACCTTTTAAATTCCTTCCTCTTCTTTCCTGACAATTTAAATCAATGTTCAAGTATTATTATTATTTTTTATTGTAAAGAATAATAAATACATTTGAATATAATTCTTCATTTTTCGACGAAGAATATTTGTGAAATATTTTTTCAAACTTATTATGATTAAATTTCAAAAAAATCATTCTGGCAAATCTAGAAAATCTGTAGAATCAAATTTAAATCTTATTTCAAAGTCTTTTGAATTTCTTTTAAAATTTTTGTTCTGGAAAATCTAGAAGAAATAATGATTTGTCTTTGTTAGAAATATAGCTTGGTCCAATTTGTTATATATTCTAACAAAGTGCAGATTGGATTTTAACCTATTTAAAACATGTCATCCAAATTCTAAAATTAATCTTAATCAGGAAAAATTACTAATGATGTTCCATAAATTATTTTTTGAATTTTTTCCAAAAAAATTCAAATTAGTTAGTTTTTCTCTTCTTTTTTTTTGGTTGAATTTTGAATTTTAAAGAGTCGAAATTGAAGATAAACTATGTTTCAAAATGTAATTGTCATTTTTTTTCGTGTTTTCTCCTCTTTTAAACCGTTCAATTAAGCGTAAATATCATTAATTATTAATAATAACATAGAGTTAAAGTAAATTGAGCAAATTGGCTATTTCTGGCAATTTATTTAAGTGTGTATCAAACTGGTAGCCCTTCGCATTAATCACTACCCAAGAAGTAGCTCATGGTTTCAAAAAGGTTAGTGACCCCTGGTCTAGAATATCTCCATGTTAAGAAACTCGGCTTCAGCTGCACCATGATGTCTTGTTAGTAAACCCAGACACGCCCCCCCCCCCTCCCCTCCCCCCACACACACACACACACACACACACACACACACACACACACACACACACACACACACACACACACACACCCACACCCACACCCACACCCACACACCCACACACACACACACACACACACACACACACACCCACACACACACAGCGCCTCTTCTCTTATCCCCGTTGTGACACAGGAAGAATCAGAAGGACGACACTGCAACTCTCCAATAAAACACACTCAGATCTTCTGTTTTTAGCCGATACTACATAAAGAATAACGTCAAATAACGCAGTAACGCATCATGTAGTAACGGTAACTGAGTTACTGAATATAAAAAATAACGCGTTAGACTACTAGTTACCGCCGAAACTAACGGCGTTACAGTAACGCCGTTAGTCCCAACACTGGACATAAAGCAGATTTAGATTCAAGAAAAGTCCCTCATATGTTTCTTTTGACTTTGCAAATGAAAAAAGGTTGCATATTGACGTTCCCGGAAGAAAACCAGCTGACTTTTTGCGACGTGCCCAAGAAAGAAGCAAGAACAAGGCAGTTTTTCAGGTGCGTGAGGCTTTGAAGGCGAGTGGCTACTTGCTACATCTGATCCTCGCACACAGGCCTGCCGGGGCATAAATCGTGAGCAATCATGGCCCAGCTGTGCTACACCGACTGAAGGCCAATAAACAGTTCACAGTTTTTTTTCTTCGTCTTCAAATTGCAGAAAAAGGAAGAGCTGTGTCGATCTGAGTTATGAATCCTCTAAAGACCCCTGCTGAGGAAACAATTATAGGGGATGATTTACCAAGCACTTAACCGTGATGTACTCCTTCTATGCAACCTTGACAAAAAGTCCTTTAACACAAATGTTTTTAGACGGATTTCCACTCCAAGTAGAAAAGCTGAGTGGCTTTCATATCTTTTAAATTACAAAGGGTCGTCCAAATTCACTGCCTGCATCCTTCCAAGGGCCGAGTCTGCTTGACGTGCCTCCGAAAGCCAAGACAAACATGTTAAAATTCGATGGTTCCTGGTTGTGCCATGTGACATTGTGTGTGACAAGTGGGTCTTATATACACGTTTGAGTGTTAAAGGTAAGGGTGTTCCAATTAGGGTTTAATGCTGCTCAATTGCTGTTCTATCATTTTCTCTTTGGAAACTTCCTGTTGTTAAATTCCTGTTAATGGCTCATTATGTTCTGTTGTAACATGGTTGCATCTAGACTTCTTAAAGTTGACTAAGCACTTATTTTTTGTATTGTTTCAAGTCGGGTTGTAGGTAGGGGTGTAACGGTACATGTATTGGTATCGAACCGTTTCGGTACGGGGGTTCCGGTTCGGTTCGGAGGTGTACCGAACGAGTTTCCACACGGACATATTAAAAGCCTACTAAAATGATTTTTTTAAATTTAAACGGGGATAGCAGATCCATTTTATGTGTCATACTTGATCATTTCGCGATATTGCCATATTTTTGCTGAAAGGATTTAGTAGAGAAAATCGACGATAAAGTTCGCAACTTTTGCTCGCTGATAAAAAAAAGCCTTGCCTGTACCGGAAGTAGCGTGACGTCACAGGAGCTAGTATTCCTCACAATTCCCCGTTGTTTACAATGGAGCGAGAGAGATTCGGACCGAGAAAGTGACGATTACCCCATTAATTTGAGCGAGGATGAAAGATTCGTAGATGAGGAACGTTACAGTGAAGGACTTGAGAGACAGTGATGGACGTATCTTTTTTCGCTCTGACCGTAACTTAGGTACAAGCTGGCTCATTGGATTCCACACTCTCCTTTTTATATTGTGGATCACAGATTTGTATTTTAAACCACCTGGGATACTATATCCTCTTGAAAATGAGAGTCGAGAACGCGAAATGGACATTCAGTGCCTTTTATCTCCACGACAATACATCGGCAAAATGCTTTAGCTACGAGCTAACGTGATAGCATCGTGCTTTAACTTCATATAGAAACAAAAAAATAAACCCCTGACTGGAAGGATAGATAGAAAATCAACAATACTATTAAACCGTGGACATGTAAATACACGGTTAATGCTTTCCAGGCTGGCGAAGGTTAACAATGCTGTGCTAACGACGCCATTGAAGCTAACTTAGCAACTTAGCAACGGGACCTCACAGAGCTATGCTAAAAACATTAGCTCTCCACCTACGCCAGCCAGCCCTCATCTACTCATCAACACCCGTGCTCACCTGCGTTCCAGCGATCGGCAGAAGGACGAAGGACTTCACCCGATGCGTTTGGCGGCCCGGAGACGTAGGAAGTCAAGGTGAGGTCGCCGGCTAGCGCGGCTAGCGCTCCAACAAAGTCCTCCTGGTTGTGTTGCTGTAGTCCGCTGCTAATACACCGATCCCAACTACAACTGTCTTCTTTGCAGCCTTCATTGTTAATTAAACAAATTGCAAAAGATGTCCAGAATACTGTGGAATTATGAAATGAAAACAGAGCTTTTTGTATAGGATTCTACGGGGTACCATAACTTCCGTTATACTGACTTCGTCACGCGCAGCTGGATATTTACCGGGAAGTTTTAAATGTCACTTTATAAGTTAACCCGGCCGTATTGGCATGTGTTGCAATGTTAAGATTTCATCATTGATATATAAACTATCAGACTGCGTGGTCGGTAGTAGTGGCTTTCAGTAGGCCTTTAAGTAGCGTACCGCACATTGTGTAAACAATGCACACCGAGGCACAACACACGGCATGCTAGCAACGACCAAGCTACAATAGACTGACCATACGTCCTCTTTTCACCGGACACGTCCTCTTTTGCGGGGCTGTCAGGGCGGAGTTTCTTAAATGCCTCAAATGTCCGGCATTTTGAGTTAGGGTTGCGTGTATTTTCAATGTACGTTCAGGGTTAAGAAGGGGTTAAAAACAAAACAAATTGTGCGGGCAGCAGCATTGGTGAGGGAGGGGCAGAGACAGAGAGAGAGAGAGAGAGAGTTATGATAAACACGCATGCGTCGCCAGGCTCTGCTTTTTATCCATAGATTTATCAGATTTTATTTTTTATTATCTATAGCAGGGGTGTCAAAAGTGTGCCCCGGAGGCCATTTGCGGCCCACAGCTAATGTTTTAAAGGCCCACGGCACATTCTAAAAATACTATTAAAAATAAACAAAAACATAACAAAAGTGAAATAAAAAAGCTTAAAGGTGAAATGTAATTTCGAAAAAGTTGCAATGTTGACTAATAAAACAAAGCTGTTTCTTTCTCTCTTTCAAACTGTCATTGCTGAAAACATAATAGTGAATCAAAATCAATGTTATTATGAATTATTGACCTAGCCAAGGTTCCCACTACACTAAGAAAAATATTTTTGGTGGAAGATTTTGCAAATTTGGTAAATAAATAACCCAAAAATGTATATTTTGTTGTTTTCTTACTGTACCGAAAATGAACCGAACCGTGACCTCTAAACCGAGGTACGTGCTGAACCAACATTTTTGTGTACCGTTACACCCCTAGTAAATATATAAATGTTATCATAAATGTGCCCGTTACTACATTACATATATACTTACAGCGTGTAAATAAAACCTTAATGGAGGTGTTTGGATATTTTTCAAAAATAATAAAGCTAATAAAAATGGTATAAAACATAACATTTGTGCACATGTTTATTTACACACCAATTACATATAGTACTGATAAAAGTCCGGATGAATACTGGTATTGAGAAATAATATGGATATCTCTACTGTGGACACAGCAAGAGGCCCGGCTGGGACACCAAAGCGGGTGAAGTGTATAAACAAATGTACCCTTCATCATCACTGGGACCTATAAAACACAGAGGCACTTAAAAAGTCCCATATGTGGGAAAAAACGAGTGTGGATAAGTTGGTAAGAGGAGCTTATGGAGTTGAAAAAAACAATTTTTTTAAAGAAACAACGCTTAAAATAGTAAGGCATGATTAAGGAAGAGCACTTAAGGCACTAATCAATAAAAGGTGCTTCTCCAGCTCTCTGGGGCGTTGCAGATGTGCATGGAATAAGCGAGTTGGTCAACTAAACCCACTACGTCGCTGTTTACATGGACAGAAACAAGCTTGTTAGCAGAGGATATGAGACGTGAAATAAAAAACTTGTGTTTAAAGGCCTACTGAAAGCCACTACTACCGACCACGCAGTCTGATAGTTTATATATCAATGATGAAATCTTAACATTGCAACACATGCCAATACGGCCGGGTTAACTTATAAAGTGACATTTTAAATTTCCCGGGAAATATCCGGCTGAAACATCGCGGTATGATGACGTATGCGCGTGACGAAGTCCGAGGAACGGAAGTTATGGTACCCCATAGAATCTTATACAAAAAGCTCTGTTTTCATTTCATAATTCCACAGTATTCTGGACATCTTTTGCAATTTGTTTAATGAACAATGAAGGCTGCAAAGAAGACAGTTGTAGGTGGGATCAGTGTATTAGCAGCGGACTACAGCAACACAACCAGGAGGACTTTGTTGGAGCGCTAGCCGCCGACTTCACCTTGACTTCCTACGTCTCCGGGCCGCCAAACGCATCGGGTGAAGTCCTTCGTCCTTCTGCCGATCGCTGGAACGCAGGTGAGCACGGGTGTTGATGAGCAAATGAGGGCTGGCTGGCGTAGGTGGAGAGCTAATGTTTTTAGCATAGCTCTGTGCAATCCGGTTGCTAAGTTAGCTTCAATGGCGTCCTTAGCACAGCATTGTTAACCTTCGCCAGCCTGGAAAGCATTAACCGTGTATTTACATGCCCACGGTTTAATAGTATTGTTGATTTTCTATCTATACTTCCAGTCAGGGGTTTATTTCTTTTGTTTCTATATGCAGTTAAAGCAAGATGCTATCACGTTAGCTCGTAGCTAAAGCATTTCGCCGATGTAAAAGGCACTGAATGTCCATTTCGCGTTCTCGACTCTCATTTTCAAGAGGATATAGTATCCGAGGTGGTTTAAAATACAAATCCGTGATCCACAATAGAAAAAGGAGAGTGTGGAATCCAATGAGCCAGCTTGTACCTAAGTTACGGTCAGAGCGAAAAAAGATATGTCCATCACTGTCTCTCAAGTCCTTCACTTTAACGTTCCTCATCTACGAATCTTTCATCCTCGCTCAAATTAATGGGGTAATCATCACTTTCTCGGTCCGAATCTCTCTCGCTCCATTGTAAACAACGGGGAATTGTGAGGAATGCTAGCTCCTGTGACGTCACGCAAGGCTTTTTTTTATCAGCGAGCAAAAGTTGCGAACTTTATCGTCGATTTTCTCTACTAAATCCTTTCAGCAAAAATATGGCAATATCGCGAAACGATCAAGTATGACACATAGAATGGATCTGCTATTCCCGTTTTAAAAAAATCATTTCAGTAGGCCTTTAAAGAGGCGGCGGTAACAACAAAACATTCAGCTCCACAGCTTTCCGCAGATAGAACATTTTCTCCTGACTTCTTGAAAGTACATTTGAATTGTTGGTCGAATATACAAACATGGAACTTTTCTCCCTCCCTTCCCCAGCGCTCAGTTCACACGTTTCTATTCACATTCAACACGTCCTGCCGCACGTCGAGACAACAACTGCATTTGGGGAAAACTCAAAACGAGGACAAGGTGAAGCTTTTCGGGCAGCCTACCTTGTCATGGTAGGTGGTGATGAGCCACAGCTCCATGTCGAGGTTGTTGTTCCTCTTCTCCACGCCGATAAAGTGGAGGATGTTTTCGTGCTTCATGCCACTCACGCTGTAAATCTCGTACTCATTCTGCCAAGACAGCTTGTCCTACACGGGACAGATAAGGCTGTTATTCTTGTTATCAAGCCGCAGCATTTAAATGGGTACAGCAGAGCGTTGTCAGTAAACAATCAATACAATCTGGCGGTTGAACAGAGTACAGTGGCACCTGGTTTCCGTTAGGAATCTGTTTAAAAAGGTCAGGCGAATACAGAACTGCATGAAATCGAAGCAATTTTTACCATAAGAAATAATGTGAATCCAATTAATCTGTTACAGGGACCCACAATATTAACACAAGCCATTTTACAGAAGTACAGTGTTTCCCATAAACTGCCAAGATACCTGTGGCGGTGGGGGCGTGGCTATGGGCGTGGTCACCCTGACATCATCGAGTAATTTGCATAATTTACTACAATGATATGATTTTCTCTAAAAAGGCTCAAAAAAATGTATACTTACTAATTAATAATAACAGTTTTGTTTTAAACGTCCATCCATCCATTTTACAAAATAATTACAACACTTTATGTACATATTTATATACAGATTTGAACAATAAGTTATTCACTGAAATATATGTATTAATTGTGGTTCTTACAAAAAATATATCTTATAAAATATAAAAGCTAAAATGTTTCAAAGCTCTGCCCCTTTAATTAGTGCATACTAAATAATTTAACTTTAGCCTACTACTACAACCATATTATTTACCAGCAACATAAAGTGAAACAGAGGCAGAGGTGTCCTGCCACAGTCAGTAACAAATAAACAGAAAACAGTAGTGGTGGTAGATAGACACAGAGCTTCATCAAACATCTGATCCACTGAACAAAGAGCTCCAAAAATCTTGAACTTTAGACTGCCATCAGTTTTACTCCCTACACTTAACCATGTGTTTCCTACTGCCTGCAGACTTTGCACCCTTTGTTATAGACACATGTTGTGTTTCTAATATAAATACATTTAATAAAGTCAAATACAAATAAGGCAACAAGAGAAGTATCCTACACTTCTCTTTTGTAAAGTAAATTTGAACAGCCTATATGGGCATCTACATCAACTATATGATTTGCCTGAGAAGCTGGAGAGGACAAAAAAAAAAAAAATTATATATATATATATATTTCTTTTTTAAAATGTTTTATTTGTGGCGGACGTAATTCTTTCGTGGCGGGCCGCCACAAATAAATGAATGTGTGGGAAACCCTGAAGTAGTTTTACATGCTGGTAACAATGTAAGTATAAATGAGGAATGAAAACTGATTTAAATATTTTTTTTAATACTTTTACCTAGAGATGTCCGATAATGGCTTTTTTGCCGATATCCGATATTGTCCAACTCTTAATTACCGATTCCGATATCGACCGATACCGATATATACAGTCGTGGAATGAACACATTATTATGCCTCATTTTGTTGTGATGCATTAAACAATGTAACAAGGTTTTCCAAAAATAAATCAACTCAAGTTATGGAAAAAAAGTGCCAACATGGCACTGCCATATTTATTATAGAAGTCACAAAGTGCAGTGTTTCCCACACATTCATTTATTTGTGGCGGCCCGCCACGAAATAATTACGTCCGCCACAAATAAAAATTTTTCTATTTTATTTTATTTTTTGTCCTGTCCAGCTTCTCAGGCAAATCATAATAGTTGATGTAGATGCCCATATAGGCTGTTCAGATTTACTTTACAAAAGAGAAGTGTAGGATACTTCTCTTGTTGCCTTATTTGTATTTGACCACTACTGTTTTCTGTTTATTTGTTACTGACTGTGGCAGGACACCTCTGCCTCTGTTTCACTTTATGTTGCTGGTAAATAATATGGTTGTAGTAGTAGGCTAAAGTTACATGATTTAGTATGCACTAATTAAAGGGGCAGAGCTTTAAGAGACATTTTAGCTTTTATATTTTATAAGATATATTTTTTGTAAGAACCACAATTAATAAATATATTTCAGTGAATAACTTATTGTTCAAATCTGTATATAAATATGTACATAAAGTGTTGTAATTATATTGTAAAATGGATGGATGGATGGACGTTTAAAACAAAACTGTTATTAATTAGTAAGTGTAAATTTTTTTAGCCTTTTTAGAGAAAATCATATCATTGCAGTAAATTATGCAAATTACTCGATGATGTCATGGTGACCACGCCCATAGCCACGCCCCCACCGCCACAGTTATCTTGGCAGTTTATGGGAAACACTGTGCGTGTAGACTGCAATATGATGTCAGTCAAACATTAGAGATACGTGTAGACTGCACTATGATGGCATCATGACTCCAGTAAATAATAATAATAAAAAAATAAAAAATAATTTGTGGCGGACGTAATTCTTTCGTGGCGGGCCGCCACAAATAAATGAATGTGTGGGAAACACTGACGCATATCTCTTATGTTTGACTGCCTTCTACTGGTCACACTTATCATTACGCCATGTACCAAATAAAATAACTTTGAGGTCGGTAAGCAAACCCAGAATTATTCCGTACATTAGGCGCACCGGGTTATAAGGCGCACTGTCGAGTTTTGAGGAGAAAAAAACATGATTTTAAGTGCGCCTTATAGTCCAGAAAATACGGTACCTATATTGAAGACCTGTTGGCAAAGACTGCGATGACCGTTAAGGGATAGGGGGGAGTTGCCACCATCGTACTTTGCTATGAGTTCTTTCTTAAATTGAATAGTGTCAACTTTGTTGTGCTGCTGGCACTTGCTGCACTCCATTTACTTCTGTCGGATTACCGTCCGAGTGTAAACTGTATGTTCGATGCATTCCGTTACATCTTTTGTTGCCTTTGGTCTTTATTTCCGTACTTTGTAGACTTACTTTGCGTCAGAATGAGTGAAGCCACTTTGTCCTGCACGTCACCTCTGTCTCTGCGTCCTGGGGGTCCATCCCTAACAGATCACGAAGGCTTCGTCCTTAAGGTGGGTTATTTTGCAGTCACATTCTGTTTGGGGACTCGATTTAGCGGAATAATAAAGCTAGTTTGTTACTTGCAACGTGTGGCCGTACAATAACCGAGAGTATAAACCCAAGCTGAAAATTGCTGTTGAAAACCATATAAAAAGTGGAGCGTACAGAAACCAAAGAACCACTGTAATGCATACAGAGCCACCACATTCTTTTTCAGATTTTGACTCAAGTCCATCTACACAAGACAGAAGCACATGAACACCTGGATTGGGAAGATCTTCACAGCCACGTATTCGCTCAGCAGCTGGGCCTTCCACACGCAGCCGAAGCGACCCCGAGCCTTCATCTCGATCAGCTGCAGAGGCTTTTGTCCCAGGATAGGAGACGGGGGCAAAGGGCCGGGATCCTGCGAGACAGGGTAAAGCGTTACAATTGTGGTGACTTGCAGTGAAAGTGACCAGATCCAGGATCATTCAATCAGTTTTAAATAGAGATGTCCGATAATATCGGTCTGCCGATATTATCGGCCGATAAATGCGTTAAAATGTAATATCGGAAATTATCGGTATCGTTTTTTTTATTATCAGTATCGTTTTTTTTTTTTTTTATTAAATCCACATAAAAAACACAAGATACACTTACAATTAGTGCACCAACCCAAAAAACCCATTCCCCTGCACGGTGCGCCCCCTCCCTTCCCGTATCATGACTCTTTTTGGACGTCACCACTTAAAAAAATCAACACAGGATGTCAAAACGGCCAAAACTGTCAGGTGCCCAGGGAAGAAAAAAGAGAAAAGAAGAGGAGAAACGAGAAAAAGACAGAGGTAGCAGGTAGGTAACGTTAGCCTACATGGAATTATTTGTCTGTTACAGAATGTGATAGTAACCTGGCTTTTTAGCATTAAGCTAATGTTACATGATTCGGCAATTGCTAATCAATAAATAGCTAGTTCTGTTTTAACGTCGGGTTAATATTGTGGAGGGGGCTAAATTGTTATGGAAAATAATAATGTAACGTTAGGTAATTACGGTACTCCCACCTTACATTCCTCAGGGACATTTGTATTAGATCTTTTAAGCAGGTGTTTTTTGTTTACATTGTTATTGCCTTCTGGTTAGCTAATGTTTGCCCTGCAGGTAATAGTCACTTTTCCACCCCTTTATATATTAGGTATAGTTGTAAGCCTAGTTGTTAAAGTGCACTTCATTAATGTTAATTAAGCAATATCACATGAGAGGGAATGCTGTTTTTTAATTTGAGCACCGCTGTGATTCGGTTAAAGATAATCATAACATAACATTCTCATATAATATGTTAATTTGCTTTCTTTAAGCAAAAAAAAAAGGTCAAAGACAAAGCTATTCGGTTTCTTGTGAGTATATACACTTCACTGCCGATGTGGGGGGGGGCGCCACCTAAAATCTTGCCTAGGGCGCCAGATTGGTTAGGGCCAGGCCTGCTCGGTGTGCATTGTTTACACAACGTGCGTTACGCTACTTAATATGTCCGTGTGGAAACTTGTTCGGTACACCTCCGAACCGAACCGGAACCTCCGTACCGAAACGGTTCAATACAAATACACGTAACGTTACACCCCTAATATATAGACCCAAATACAAGACAACCTTGAGAATAAGTTGCCTCCTTTTTTTTCCAGGACCCATTTTTTCATGACTTAATGTCACTATATCATAATGAATCACATTCCTTATCTTAAGTTCGCATTATAATAAATATTTCTTCTTTGTTCACACCTGATGTGTTTGGTTTGGTTAAAAAACATTTGACCAAAAACTACACAACCTTGGTGCGCTTCAAAGAAGTGGACCGTGCACACTTGACAGATGGTTGCAAGTGAAATCTTGTGCGGTTCTAAAGACGAACACAGACCAAAGAAACGGAACAGCGTTAAAACTACGCCAGAAGAGCACACAGAAATGACAAATCTAGACGAGGGAATTTGCACTCCGCATAGCCTGACAAGGGGAGCTAGTTATGTTTACAGTGATGTACTTTTACAAGTCTTAGTTGCATTGTTGCCGGTTGAAAGAGTGGCAATTAAACGGTTTGATGAGCTGCCCCCTGAAAGCCTAGTGTCTCTTCTCTTCTGTTAAAGCTAGTTACTGGCTAAGTAAGTGAGCCAATTAAATTTAGTAGCAACAGTAGGTTTGCTCCGTTCAGAATTGAAAATACAGACAGCGGGAAGAAAATGTGTGCGAATCATTGTCTCAATGCTCCAGTTCTCACTCTCGGTGTATTAGTGCTCCGTTGAGGCTAGCGTTAATGAACCTCCAGACCCCCAAGATATAAGACGACTAGTCCTTTACAGACTTTTGTATTGGAAAACACCGTCTTATATTTGGCACGACAGTACTTTAAAAATAAAGACTTAAAGGCCTACTGAAATGAATTTTTTTAATTTAAACGGGAATAGCAGATCCGTTCTATGTGTCATACTTGATCATTTCGCGATATTGCCATATTTTTGCTGAAAGGATTTAGTAGAGAAAATCGACAATAAAGTTCGCAACTTTTGCTCGCTGATAAAAAAAAGCCTTGCCTGTACCGGAAGTAGCGTGACGTCACAGGAGCTAGTATTCCTCACAATTCCCCGTTGTTTACAATGGAGCGAGAGATTCGGAGCGACAAAGCGACGATTACCCCATTAATTTGAGCGAGGATGAAAGATTCGTAGATGAGGAACGTTACAGTGAAGGACTAAAGAGGCAGTGATGGACGTATCTTTTTTCGCTCTGACCGTAACTTAGGTACAAGCTGGCTCATTGGATTCCACACTCTCTCCTTTTTCTATTGTGGATCACGGATTTGTATTTTAAACCACATCGGATACTATATCCTCTTGAAAATGAGAGTCGAGAACGCGAAATGGACATTTAAAGTGACTTTTATCCCCACGACAATACATCGGTGACACACTTAGCTACTGAGCTAACGTGATAGCATCGTTCTCAAATGAAGATAGAAACAAAAGAAATAAACCCCTGACTGGAAGGATAGACAGAAGATCAACAATACTATTAAACCATGTACATGTAAATACACGGTTAAAAATTCTCAGCCTGGTAAGGCTTAACAATGCTGTTGCTAACGACGCTAAGGCTAATTTAGCAACTTAGCAACCGGACCTCACAGAACTATGATAAAAACATTAGCGCTCCACCTACGCCAGCCAGCCCTCATCTTCCCATCAACACCGTGCTCACCTGCGTTCTAGTGATCGACGGCGCGACGAAGGACTTCATCCGTGGGTTTGGCGGCTAGCATCGGCTAGGCGTCTGCTAAGTAAGTAGTCCTTCTTGTGTTGCTGTAAGTATTGTACTTAGCCGCTAATACACCGATCGATCCCACCTACAACGTTCTTCTTTGCAGCCTCCATTGTTGATTAAACAAATTGCAAAAGATTCCCCAACACAGATGTCCAGAATACTGTCGAATTTTGTCGAACAAAACAAGAGGTTTATGTATCGGGTGGATGGGGTACAACCACTTCCGTGGATTTTGTGACGTCACGCGCATAAATCATATCCAAAGGAGTTTTTCAACCGGAAGTGTGGCAGAAATTTTAAAATGTCACTTTATAAGTTAACCCGGCCGTATTGGCATGTGTTGCAATGTTAAGATTTCATCATTGATATATAAACTATCAGACTGCGTGGTCGCTAGTAGTGGCTTTCAGTAGGCCTTTAACTGTTTTATGACTCAATATTTCCCAACCGAAATGTTGCAGACCAACCAGACCTGGAACAAGATAGTGCTTGCCTTCAGGTTTTACTGTATATTTAAGAATCTAAAGTACAGTGATGAAATACTTTCCAATCACATACAAATTCATGTATAACCTTTATTTAATACTGACGTTATATTATTTTTTGTTTTTGTTTTGCATTATTACATTAAAAATAACTATCAATGTTACATGTCTAAGGGGGTAAACGTCCTAAATCAGCAGGGGTTCAAACACTTACTCCCTGCAATGCATCTTAAAAAAACAACTGCCTTTATGTCTGTATTCACGACCAACTGAAGCATTTTCCCAATTTTACATACCGTATTTCCTTGAATTGGCGCAGGGAATATAGTATCCGCACGTCTAGAATTACTGCCGGGTCAAACTCGTTTCTCAAAATAATTAACGCATGCTTGGCCTTATCGCTGGTTCATTATTAACGCCGGATCAAATTCGTTTCGCAAAATATTAATTTTATTATCGCATGTCTATAATTTTCGCCGGGTCAAACTCGTTTCGCAAAATATTTAGCATATGGCTAGAACTTCCGCCGGGTCAAATTCGTCACGTCACGAGTGACGATTTACCTGTCCTCATTTTCAAAACGGAGGAAGCTGCTTTCAGTAGTTTGCAATCGCACAAAAGAAAAAAGATAAAGAGCTATTCAGTAGGATTTAAGGTCCAAGCTATTGAATACCGGTACAGTATGCTAAAAAGAACAGTAAGCAGCTATGTTTTATTAATATACCGTAGCTGCGTGTGTCAAATACTGTATGAGTCATGAAATGACTCCCGCCTCCTGGTGGTAGAGGGCGCTAGTGATCCTTCTTGCGACTTCCGGTACTGCAGAAGAAGTGAACACACGCAGCAAGACATTTTTTTTTTCCACTGCCTGAACTTTTAACAAGGAGGATTACATACCAGTATCTAAAATAAAACAGTTTTCTAAACTGGACTTTCAATGGAAGCAGGAGGTAATAATTAAAGGAATATCTCCATCGAGACAGAGAGACTTTTAAAACGGAAGAAAGAAATTAAGGAAGACTTCTATAAACAAGTTATTGATGCTTTTGGTCGGAAGGAGCTGCAAATGGACTCCATTTATAAGTACAGGTAAGACCATAATAACGTTTTTTTTTTATTAAATGTGCTTTTCATGATGGTATGCTTACATCACACTCAAAGCGCACGCCTAAATTTACCGCATTCCTTTTGGTAAACGCCGGAGTGAGAAGAGGTTTTAAAATAATTAGCGCATGCACGGCCATCCCGCAGGCTTCCGGTAAACGCCGGAGTGACAGGAGGTTTTAAATTAATTAGCGCCCCTGCGGCTATTCAAGGAAATACGGTAATCCGATTTTGAAGACAATTGTGATTGCATTTATTTCTGACTGCTCGTTGGTAATGCAGGATATGATCATTAAAAAAACAGGTGACACCAGTAGTGTCTATGTCAGGGGTGTCCAAAGTGCGGCCCGGGGGCCATTTGCGGCCCGCAGCTAATTGTTTACCGGCCCGCCACACATTCTGCAAAAATTGCAAAATTGATAAAATTGCAAAAATTTAAAAAAAACATTTAAAAAAAGTGGAATGAGGTGAAATCTAACAAGAAAAAGTTGCAATGTTGACACAAAGCTGCCATGCAGGCTGTTTTTTTTCCTTTTGTCTTTATTTTTCTTTTTTTTTGCCATTGCTAAAAAAAAAAAAAAAAGACTAAAAATCTATGTTATGATGAATTATTACTTAAAAAATATCACTTTAAAATGTTTAATGTGGAAAAAATATTGCATATATTGTGTGGTTGCCATATAAAAACATCAAAGTTTTATTTGACAAAAGAGCATAAAACAAACAAAATAATAGTTCAAACGTAAAATGGACAGATATATCTGAAGTTGATCTCGTAATTTAAGTGTTAAAAGTAAAAAAAAAACTAATAAAAATGTGTCACTTTATGAGTGGGGGACCTTTTGGATCCCAAATATATTTAGTAGGATTTTATTTAACATTTCACTGTGATTACTCAAAAATATTAAAGAATTAAAATCAATGGTGTCCTGCATTATTGATCTTTTAAGGCTCTAATGACTAAATACTGCATATTTCAGTTTTACTATAAAAAACAAAGTTGTCTTTGACAGAAAACCTTTTTTTTTTTTTAACTTTATATCAACCTCAAGTTGATATAGAGATTTACTGTAAGCGTTAAATAAAAAATAATAATAATAATTTGACTTATTTTTTACATTTTAATGACTGAGACCCTTTATAGTCCCCGGGGGCACTAAAGGTTAAAACAAAAACAAAAATCCATATATTTTTGTTAAGGTTTGAAAATGAAAAATATCAAAATGCTTAAATTTTTCCGTGTACGGCCCTCAGTGGAAAAGGTTTGGACACCCCTGCTCTATGTTAATCCCATGAAAACAAAAGTAAAAGCAAAGGCAGCAAGTCGTGATATGGACTGAGTTGATCTCATTCCTTCAATTATTGTTTTTGTGTTTTGTTGGGACACAGATGGAGAAGTGTTGAGTGAGGGGTGCGCCATAGTGAGGAATGCCAGGCAAGAGTTTTGCAGAGATAAAAGGTAGACAAGAGTCCTTGGCAAATGTCTTATGGACTTTGAAGAGAGCAGATATTAGTTCCAGACCTTTGCACTGACGGTGGAATGGAAAAGAAAGAAGGTATCTTTCCGTGACTCCGTCAGCATTCTTGGGTTTTTTTCCAAACGGAAGGGGTTACGCGATAAGCTAGGGCAAGTTTTTAAACCCTGAGGCCTGCCGGATCCACTTGAGTGTGTGTTAATGCGGAAGTGCCAGCTTGTCAATCCAAGGTTGTTTTTCTAACGCCTGTGTGGGCAATGAGTATAAGACACGGCATACAAATAGAAACTCCTGACAAACGCTGCTGCTGTTTTGCATTGTCGTAGAATTTCTGACCTTTTGACCTATATTTCGTGTCTTTTAAGAATGTCCGCTCATTTTCAATTCTCTTGTATTTTGTGCCATTGAATGGACCAGTTGTGGGACAAAAGTGAATATTAAGTCGTGCCAACCTGTCTACAGAATGTGTTGACTGTCTAAAGGATTCGAGTTGTTATGGAACAGATAGGAAAAACAACAAGACATTGACGCACTCGATAAGGAACAATGACGCACAACAGACATATAAAAAATGGCAGAAGACCGGAACTCGACAGTGATTTTGGCTTGTGTGTATCTTGTTTGCTCCGGAGTAACATGTGGTCTGTCTGCACGGCCAACTTAATTCAACCTGCACTTCTGATAATGGGTAAATACATTTGTTGTACTAAACTATTTTTGTTGCCTGTTTAAGCTTCGAACAATCCACTACAGCATGCATAAAGTCTGCCAAAACTATCACTAAAATGCATAGACCACATTTTACCGGAGCAGTACTTTGAAACAACTGCGGGTTCCCTCCGGAGACTCCGGCTTCCTCCCAACTCCAAAGACATGCACTTGGGGATATGTTGATTGGCAACACTAAATTGGCCCTTAGTGTGTGAGTGTGAGAGTCTATCTGTGTCGGCCCCGTGATGAGGTGGCGACTAGAGATGTGCGATAATATCGGACTGCCGATATTATCGGCCGACAAATGCTTTAAAATGTAATATCGGAAATTATCAGCATTGGTTTCAATTAGGGATGTCCGATAATGGCTTTTTGCCGATATCCAATATTGTCCAACTCTTTAATTACCGATACCGATATCAACCGATACCGATATCAACCGATATATGCAGTCGTGGAATTAACACATTATTATGCCTAATTTGGACAACCATGTATGGTGAAGATAAGGTACTTTTTTAAAAAAAATAATAAAATAAGATAACTAAATTTAAAAAAATTTCTTGAATAAAAAACAAAGTAAAACAATATAAAAACAGTTACATAGAAACTAGTAATTAATGAAAATGAGTAAAATTAACTGTTAAAGGTTAGTACTATTAGTGGAGCAGCAGCACGCACAATCATGTGTGCTTACGGACTGTATCCCTTGCAGACTGTATTGATATATATTGATATATAATGTAGGAACCAAAATATTGATAACAGAAAGAAATGGGGGGAGGGAGGTTTTTTTTGGGTTGGTGCACTAATTGTAAGTGTATCTTGTGTTTTTTATGTTGATTTAATTAAAAAAAAAACAAAAAAAAAAAACGATACCGATAATAAAAAAACCAATACAGATAATTTCCGATATTACATTTTAACGCATTTATCGGCCGATAATATCGAGTTTCAATATGTAAAATGTATGACTTTTTAAAATGCCGCTATGTACACGGATGTAGGGAGAAGTACAGAGCGCCAATAAACCTTAAAGGCACTGCCTTTGCGTGCCGGCCCAGTCACATAATATCTACGGCTTTTGACTCACACGAGTGAATGCAAGGCATACTTGGTCAACAGCCATACAGGTCACACTGAGGGTGGCCGTATGAACAACTTTAACACTGTTACAAATAGAGATGTCCGATAATATCGGTCTGCCGATATTATCGGCCGATAAATGCGTTAAAATGTAATATCGGAAATTATCGGTATCGGTTTTTTTATTATCAGTATCGTTTTTTTTTGTTTTTTTTTAAATTAAATCCACATAAAAAACACAAGATACACTTACAATTAGTGCACCAACCCCAAAAACCTCCCTCCCCCATTCAT
Organism: Entelurus aequoreus; assembly: GCF_033978785.1. NCBI lineage: Eukaryota > Metazoa > Chordata > Actinopteri > Syngnathiformes > Syngnathidae > Entelurus > Entelurus aequoreus. Next base: position 9,955,662 of record NC_084731.1, read on the forward strand.
TCACACTCATTCACACAAAAGGGTTGTTTCTTTCTGTTATTAATATTCTGGTTCCTACATTATATATCAATATATATCAATACAGTCTGCAAGGGATACAGTCCGTAAGCACACATGATTGTGCGTGCTGCTGGTCCACTAATAATACTAACCTTTAACACTTAATTTTACAAATTTTCATTAATTACTAGTTTCTATGTAACTGTTTTTATATTGTTTTACTTTCTTTTTTATTCAAGAAAATGTTTTTAATTTATTGATCTTATTTTATTTGATTCATTTTTTTAAAAAGTACCTTATCTTCACCATACCTGGTTGTCCAAATTAGGCATAATAATGTGTTGATTCCACGACTGTATATATCGGTTGATATCGGTATCGGTAATTAAAGAGTTGGACAATATCGGCAATTCGGATATCGGCAAAAAGCCATTATCGGACATCCCTAGTTACAAATATGCGCCACACTGTGAACCCACGCCAAACAAGAATGACAAACACATTTCGGGAGAACATCCGCACCGTAACACAACATAAACACAACAGAACAAATACCCAGAACCCCTTGCAGCACTAACTCTTCCGGGACGCTACAATATATACACCCCGCCCACCTCAACCATCGGGCAGGCGCTACAGGTGCATCAGAGCCAGAACAAACAGGCTCAGAGACAGCTTCTTTCCCAGAGCTGTCACCATCTTGAACTCTAACTTATAATAATAATACTTCACCCCTATCAGTGTTTCCCACACATTCATTTATTTGTGGCGGCCCGCCACAAAAGAATTAAGGCTGCCACAATTTTTTTTTTTTTTTTGTCCTGTCCAGCTTCTCAGGCAAATCATATAGTTGATGTAGATGCCCATATAGGCTGTTCAGATTTACTTCACAAAAGAGAAGTGTAGGATCAAGATTTTTGGAGCTCTTTGTTCAGTGGATCAGATGTTTGATGAAGCTCTGTGTCTATCTACCACCACTACTGTTTTCTGTTTATTTGTTACTGACTGTGGCAGGACACCTCTGCCTCTGTTTCACTTTATGTTGCTGGTAAATAATATGGTTGTAGTAGTAGGCTAAAGTTAAATTATTTAGTATGCACTAATCAAAGGGGCAGAGCTTTAAGAGACATTTTAGCTTTTATATTTTTATAAGATATATTTTTTGTAAGAACCACAATTAATAAATGTATTTCAGTGAATAACTTATTGTTCAAATCTGTATATAAATATGTACATAAAGTGTTGTAATTATATTGTAAAATGGATGGATGGACGTTTAAAACAAAACTGTTATTAATTAGTAAGTATACATTTTTTGAGCCTTTTTAGAGAAAATCATATCATTGTAGTAAATTATGCAAACTACTCGATGATGTCCGGGTGACCACACCCATAGCCACGCCCCCACAGGTATCTTGGCAGTTTATGGGAAACACTGCCTATACAATATCCTACCCTAATACCCTACTGTGCAATATTACCCTTCGAGTGCAATACATCCGACACCGATTGTTATTTATTACTCCGGTACTCTTGTCTTGTTCTGTATATTGTACAGAATTTTGTATTTGTATAGTCTTTTGTATATTGTACAGGATTGCTTATTATTTTTTATTGGATAGTAGTCTGTTTATTTCCATTCGTAGTTTTTTTTCTTTATTACTACCTCTTGTGTAATTCATTTTTACCCAATATTTGTTCCCACTACCGCACCTTAAATTGGAGTAATTAATCTCGTTATATGCAAATATAATGACAATAAAGTCCATTCTATTCTCTCTCAGGGAGAGCATGTCCCAAATTTCCAAGCTGCTGTTTTGAGGCATGTTAAAAAAAATAACGCACTTTGTGACTTCAATAATAAATATGGCAGTGCCATGTTGGCATTTTTTTCCCCATAACTTGAGTTGATTTATTTCGGAAAACCTTGTTACATTGTTTAATGCATCCAGCGGGGCATCACAACAAATTTAGGCATAATAATGTGTTAATTCCACGACTGTGTATATATCGGTTGATATCGGAATTGGTAATTAAGAGTTGGACAATATCGGCAAAAAAGCCATTATCGGACATCTCTAGTGGCGACTTGTCCAGGGTGTACAAGCGGTAGAAAATGGATGGATGGATAGTTGACAATACAGATTATAGCAATTCTGCAAACAGGTGAATTTAATATAAAAACAATAAAACAACATCCTTTTTTATCGTGTTAGCCGAAACAAAATCCATTTCATATCTACTATGCTTGAAGAAACCTGTCATACTGACAGAAACCCTGAGGGACTGCAGAGTTCCACACTATCAAGAGACCGAGTGAACTTGTGACAAAGGACGTCTTCATGTGGGACATCTCGGCGGCAGCTGTTTTACTGTCCGAGATGCTCCTGATGTTAACATGCTCTCAGAACAGGTTACAGAAAGACTCTTTGTCTCTGCTGAGGGTCAGACCAGACCTCCCTCGGGTGTCACCAGATCCCCTGCCAGCTCACAGGGCGCCACTGCATCCAATGGAGGTGAATTACACGTCGTCAGCACACCACAGGAAGCAGGCATGAAGAATCTGATGCTTCACGACCATCATTCCAACCATCAGCAAAGTCGCATGTACTGATCAAGTTACAGCCAAATATCAGCTTGATTTGTCACATATGCATGTGCATATATTAAGGGTGTAACGGTACGTGTATTTGTATTGAACCGTTTCGGTACGGGGGTTCCGGTTCGGTTCGTAGGTGTACCGAACGAGTTTCCACACGGACATATTAAGTAGCGTAACGCACGTTGTGTAAACAATGCACACCGAGGCACAACACACGGCATGCTAGCAGCTAACGGGCTAAGATAGACTGACCATACGTCCTCTTTTCACCGGACATGTCCTCTTTTGCGGAGCTGTCAGGGCGGAGTTTCTTAAAGGCCTACTGAAAGCCACTACTACCGACCACGCAGTCTGATAGTTTATGATGAAATCGTAACATTGCAACACATGCCAATACGGCCGGGTTAACTTATAAAGTGCAATTTTAAATTTCCCGCGAAACTTCCGGTTGAAAACGTCTATGTATGATGACGTATGCGCGTGACGTCAATCGTTGAAACGGAAGTATTCGGACACATTGTATCTAGGGCTGCAACTAACGATTAATTTGATAATCGATTAATCTGTCGATTATTACTCCGATTAAACGATTAATAATCGGATAAAAGAGACAAACTACATTTCTATCCTTTCCGGTATTTTATTGAAAAAAAAACAGCATACTGGCACCATACTTATTTTGATTATTGTTTCTCAGATGTTTGTACATGTTGCAGTTTATAAATAAAGGTTTATTTTAAAAAAAATAATAAATAAATAAAAAAAATAAAAAAGCCTCTGCGCATGTGCATAGCATAGATCCAACGAATCGATGACTAAATTAATCAGCAACTATTTTTATAATCGATTTAATTGATTAGTTGTTGCAGCCCTAATTGTATCCAATACAAAAAGCTCTGTATGCATGCATGTTTGAAATAAACTCAAACTCAACTCAACTCTGTTTTCATCTCAAAATTCCACAGTATTCTGGACATCTGTGTTGGTGAGTCTTTTGCAATTTGTTTAATGAACAATGAAGACTGCAAAGAAGAAAGCTGTAGGTGGGATCGGTGTATTAGCGGCTGGCTGCAGCAACACAACCAGGAGGACTTTGACTTGGGTAGCAGACGCGCTATCCGACGCTAGCCGCCGACCGCACGGATGATCGGGTGAAGTCCTCCGTCCTTCCGTCATAAAGTAAACAATAACATAGTCCTCCTTTAGTGCAAGACTGCCTGGCATACTGTATAACAGGAAATTATAAACTGGGCTCAATCTGCCCTGCTCTAACGTATTTGTATGAGTAAGACAAATGTGCTGCAAGCTAGTGGTGAGTGCTTGAAGTGGCCTACCAGTCAACCAGAGCTTCTGAAATGCTGCGTTGAGACAAGGGTGGTTTTTGTTGTATTTTTGTTTTTTCTCGGTGGAGTCTTTAAGCGACAACTGTGTGGTACTACTTTTTTTTCGCTGTTTGATTTTCATCCATCTTCCGCTTGTATTCATCATGTATCTCCTTATGATTCTTGTAGAGGTGGGAGATCAAATTGCTGGTATTAAAGGAAGACGTCTTGGTTCCTCCTCGCATAACCAACTTTTTGCAGTCATTGCAAATTGCCAGTTTTGTATCCGTCAGAGACACTTTAAAACAATCCCAAACCATGTCGTTAGTCAGCCGAGCGAGCTGGCTTGTTAGCCATGGCTACAGCACCGGCAACAACACACTCTTGTTGTTGTTATGCTCCGCTCGCGGCGGTTTGATGAGGTCATCAAGAGTCGCGAGTAAACTTCTCATGCTGCAGTCGTGCTGCAACTCTTGTGTTGTGCAACGGCTCTGTATTTCTCCCTACGTCCGTGTACCGCTCCGTACAGCGGCGTTTTAAAAAGTCATACATTTTACTTTTTGAAACAGATACCGATAATTTCCGATATTACATTTTAAAGCATTTATCGGCCGATAATATTGGACTGCCAATATTATCGGACATCTCTAATTCTAACGTGACGATATTGTACCCTGACTTTTTGATATTGCACCCCGAATTACTGCACTTTGATAAACTTACGGTCACTGCTCATTTCCTGGAGAAGCAGCTTGCGCGCTAATTGCTAGCTGTCTTAAAATGCTAACATGGATACAAGACACATTAATGTATTCCCCCATTACAGTAGTATTCCATATTCCAATCTAAACTTGTACAGTGTTTCCCACACATTCATTTATTTGTGGCGGCCCGCCACGAAAGAATTACGTCCGCCACAAATTAAAAAAAATATATATATAATATATATATATATTTTTTGTCCTGTCCAGCTTCTCAGGCAAATCATATAGTTGATGTAGATGCCCATATAGGCTGTTCAGATTTACCTTACAAAAGAGAAGTGTAGGATACTTCTCTTGTTGCCTTATTTGTATTTAACCACTACTGTTTTCTGTTTATTTGTTACTGACTGTGGCAGGACACCTCTGCCTCTGTTTCACTTTATGTTGCTGGTAAATAATATGGTTGTAGTAGTAGGCTAAAGTTAAATTATTTAGTATGCACTAATTAAAGGGGCAGAGCTTTAAGAGACATTTTAGCTTTTATATTTTATAAGATATATTTTTTGTAAGAACCACAATTAATAAATATATTTCAGTGAATAACTTATTGTTCAAATCTGTATATAAATATGTACATAAAGTGTTGTAATTATAATGTAAAATGGATGGATGTTTAAAACAAAACTGTTATTATTAATTACTAAGTATACATTTTTTTAACCTTTTTAGAGAAAATCATATCATTGTAGTAAATTATGCAAATTACTCGATGATGTCATGGTGACCACGCCCATAGCCACGCCCCCACCACCACAGGTATCTTGGCAGTTTATGGGAAACACTGTTGTATAAACAGTAAATACATTGCTGTCTGAGCAACCAAGCCATGACATTTTCAAACTGAACCTTTAGGCCAGACCTGGGCAAATTAAGGCCCGGGGGCCACATGCGGCCCGTTAAGCTTTTCAATCTGGCCCGCCGGACATTCCCAAATATTTTTTTTTAGATCTTTAAGATGGAAAGTGTAGCAGCCATTATGATGTGCAGTCATGTTTTCTAATGACCGTAAGTCTTCAACTATGCTAAGTATTTCAATGGTTGGAATCTGCGCTTTTGCATGATATTTTAGCGACTAGTGTTGTCCTGATACCAATATTATTTCGATACTTTTCGGTACTTTTCTAAATAAAGGTGACCAGAAAAAACTGCATTATTGGATTTATGTTAACTAAAAAATATTAGAGTGTGGCAGACCGGTACTTTTCAGAGGCGGTATGGTACCGAATATGATTCATTAGTATCGAGGTACTATACTAATACCCGTATACCGTACAACCCTACTAGTTACTATGGTAATCTAAGTCACAGCAGCTCAGACGAGGCACCAAGCAGTGTGGGTGGGGAGCGTTTCCACAGAGTGTTTCCAGAGCCTGAAATGTGGGTGTCAGGGACAGACGCGGAAGGAGATTTTTACAACAAAGTTCTAAAGCTTAGTGATGTATCAGATGTATCAGATTGTAGGTGGGGTTTTTTTTTACCCTTTGCGTTCATATTTCGCTGTGTTTGTTGCGTTTTTGTTGCATTTGGCTTGATTGTAAAATGTCGATTGAGTGGGGGTGTGACGTTCATATGTTGTCAATATTCAGGGTTTTATCGTTCATAGAACAATTTAAAATTCCATTCCGTTTCTAAGGCGGTCTGTCATAACATTTTTAGCAATCAATCAGACTTTATTGTGAGGTTTTGTATTAGCTTTCCTAAAAATAGATATAACGGCCCCAGACACATTTTTTTCCTCTAAATTTGGCCCCCCGAGTCAAAATAATTACCGTATTTTCCGCACCATAAGCCGCACTTAAAAACCACAAATGTTCTCAAAAGCAGACAGTGTGGCTAATAACCCGGCGCGCTTTATATATGGATTAATATTAATATTTATTTTCATAAAGTTTAGGTCTCGCAACTACGGTAAACAGCCACCATCTTTTTTCCCCATAGAAGAGGAAGCGCTTCTTCTTCTACTGTAAGCAACCGCCAAGGTGAGCACCCGCCCCCGTAGAAGAAGAAGCGCGCGGATATTACCTTTCATTTCATTTGTGTGTTTCTGTAAAGACCACAAAATGTCTCCTACTAAGAGACACGCGTACAAGGTTCCACTGACTTTTGATATTCCTGTGAACCGCACTGTGGATACAACGGGAGCACGTACGGTGAATATCCGTTAGCTTGCCATGCTAACGGCCAGAAACTTCCACCCACGGTGATATTCAAAAGGAAGACCTTGCCAAAAGAGAACTTTCCAGCCGGCGTCATCATAAAAGCTAACTCGAAGGGATGGATGGATGGAGAAAAGATGAGCGAAGAGACCGGGTGACTTTTTTCACGCAGCTCCGTCCCTGTTGATCTACGACTGCATGCGCGTCCACATCACAGGTGGTGTCAAAAAACAAGTGAAGCACACCGAAGAAGAAGAAGAATTCGAGGGATTTGTGGATGAGTAATAACTTCAGAACGTGAGCTTTAAATGTTTATTTTGTGTGTCGTGTGACATTAACGTTCGAGCAACGTTGAGTTATTGATGTTGCTATTGCTCGGCACTATTTTGAGTGTTACTATTTTGGTGATTGCACATTACATTTTGGGAGTGAACGGAGTTGTTAGAACGCTGGTTTGTGATATATTATTAAAGTTTGACTGACCTATCTGACTGTTTTGTTGACATTCCCTTTAGCGTAGCGTAGGTGCGGCTAATAGCACGGGGCGGCTAATAGGTAAACAAAGTTTTGAAATATGCCATTCATTGAAAGTGCGGCTAATAACACGGGGCGGCTTATGGTGCGGAAAATACGGTAGGCTGCGTTCTTAGAACAGAGTGACGTGCCGTGCCGACAACAGTTACCGTATTTCCTTGAATTGGCGCAGGGAATATAGTATTCGCACGTCTAGAATTACTGCCGGGTCAAACTCGTTTCTCAAAATAATTAACGCATGCTTGGCCTTATCGCCGGTTTATTATTGAAGCCTGATCAAATTCGTTTCGCAAAATATTAATTTTATCATCGCATGTCTATAATTTTCACCGGGTCAAACTTGTTTCGCAAAATATTTAGCATATGGCTAGAACTTCCACCGGGTCAAATTCGTTACGTCACGAGTGACGCATCTGTCCTCATTTTCAAAATGGAGGAAGCTGCTTTCAGTAGTTTACAATCGCACAAAGGAAAAAAGATAAAGAGCTATTCAGTAGGATTTAAGGTCCAAGCTATTGAATACCGGTACAGTATGCTAAAAAGAACAGTAAGCAGCTATGTTTTATTAATATACCGTAGCTCCGTGTGTCAAATACTGTATAAGTCATTAAATGACTCCCGCCTCCTGGTGGTAGAGGGCGCTGACGCGCTAGTGATCCTTCTTGCGACTTCCGGTACTGCAGAAGAAGTGAACGCACGCAGCAAGAGATTTTTTTTTTTTGCCTTTTAACAAGGAGGATTACATACCGGTATCTAAAATAAAACAGTTTTCTAAACTGGACTTTCAATGGAAGCAGGAGGTAATAATTAAAGGAATATCTCCATCGAGACAGAGAGACTTTTAAAACGGAAAAAAGAAAATAATGAAGACTTCTATAAACAAGTTATCGATGCTTTCGGTCAGAAGGAGCTGCAAATGGACTCCATTTATAAGTACAGGTAAGACCATAATAACGTTTTTTTTAATTAAATGTGCTTTTCATGATGGTATGCTTACATCACGCTCAAAGCGCACGCCTAAATTTTATGGATTCCTTTTGGTAAACGCCGGAGTGAGAAGAGGTTTTAAAATATGTAGCGCATGCACGGCCATCCCGCAGGCTTCCGGTAAACGCAGGAGTGACAGGAGGTTTTAGATTAATTAACGCCCCTGCGGCTATTCAAGGAAATACGGTAGTAAATCCACGTGATGTCACACAGTGTGATCCAACACGCGGTATGACATTATATGGCATATAATTGGTACATTTTTGCAATAAAGGGTTCATCAGTTTTGCCTGTGTCTGGTTCAAAGACCACTTGCGCAGGCTAATGCTTTGCTTGAGTAATTCACACACCGGATTGATCAGAAGCAGCAGCACTCTTACAAAATGGAACAACATAACACAATTTCAGTCACTCGACACCCTGACGCCGCTGTGGGAAAGGCAGATAGCTGGAAGAGTGGATACCTTTCTGTAAACTGTGTCACATCAAACATGATACATTACATAAACATCACATGTGGACATTCACACAAAAAAGGGGGGGCTGCATTTGGCGCTGTGGGGCCGCCGCTTTCCACCATGCACATCGCATTGTCAGCAGAGAACACAAAAGGCATTCATGCGTGCAATAAATGCAGGCAGCAAAGTAAAATATAACGGATAAAGTCATGTGCTGTGCATTAAGTAAACAAAACGCTGTGAAAAAATGATGAGAATAAGATCATGACAGTTGGGACTAAAGGTGGAGAATTCATATTGAACCCAAAAGGGGGAGGGGGAGGGGGGGGAATTAACAGTGTTGTAACTACAATTGAACTGCTCTTACCTCCACCATAATGTGAAAGGGGTGCTTCATGAAAAAGAACATAAGAAGCAAACATAGAAATTATTGGTATATTTGTCAGGAGATGGAATAAGAAAGAATGTAAAAAAAAAAAAAAATGTGTCAAGTCTGGATAATTGACGGTTTGAATTAACGCTCCACTGGAAGCGATATTGGGACGGCAGCAAACAAGCTGTCAGACAAAAAAACAACCTTCTCCTACGTACACTGCAAAAACTATAATCTAAGTAGGATGAAATATCTCAAATAAGCTTACTTTCTGTCTGATAAGATCATTCTTCCCACTAAGCAGATTTTATGTTAGTGTTTTAAGGGTTTTGTATGGCGTCACATTATTGCCAAAAATCCAAGCGCATAAAAACTGTTATCGCGAGCTGATTCTCCACTTCGCGCGCCCTTTTGCGCGTGCGCGGTGCCTTTCTGTGCGTGCGCCGTCTCGGTCTGTGCGCTGTCATGTTTCATTTTGGCACTTTGGGGGCGGGTATGCTTAGACCGCCCCTTCTTTCTGATTGGCTTTGAGCATTTTTTCATATGAGCCAATCAGGGGCCGTACTTATCAAGCTTCTTAGAGTGCCATTTTACACTTAAGTCCTGAGAATTTGCGGAATTTAGTCCTACTCTCAAACTTAAGAATAAAAGCTTTTTATCAACGTTCTTAAGTCTAAGAATCACTCCTACTCTCCACAATATTTAAGAGACCTTCAGAGGTGTCTTAAGTGGTTAGGAGTTGCCAGCAGGGGATGGCACTGAGGCGAGAGAGACGTGCGCGAACATTCAGGGAACGGAACAATGTTTTGTTTTTTTTGATGACGAGCAGCTGATCAAATGGTATCGTTTAGACAGAGCGGATATTATTTTTGTCACAGATTTAATACTTTTCGATTCCTTGTTGATTTCTGCATGTGTCTGCAGTGGGCTAGTACCTGTATATATAGAGCCACCCACACCAGTTTCAAATTAGTTGCCTAATTAATGAATTGGAAAGAAAATGTTATGACAGTAGCGTATGTGTGTGGCCGTGAGGTGAGTGACGTCAGTGAGTGTGTGGGCGATAGAAGAGAGGGAGCGGTAGCGTGAGTGCCGGCGGGGACTAGTTTGTTTTGTATTATTTTGTAGTTTATTGTCAAAATATACACTCCCATTGTCAACTTAAATGTTTCCAAGATATTTCTTTATTCTTAGACAACGGATTCCCTTCCGTGATTGGTCATTTCTATGGACACAGAAATGACGTCACCTAAAATTCCGTTTACGGCACATAGTAATGTCGTAATTCAGCTCTGAGTGTGACACTTAAGATTCAGTCCTACACTTGGCTGAAAGTGTGAGTAAGACGCTTGATAACTAACTTTTAAGTGCAGCTTTCAGCGAAGAATGCATTTACTCTTAAGTCAACTCTTAGCAGACTTCTTAGGAGTAATTCTAAGAAGCTTGATAAGTACGGCCCCTGAAGTATAGCAGGGCGGGTCGTCGTCAATATGTATCAAGATTTACGGAGGAAGAAGTGGATAAAAAAAATGTTGGCTGAAAAAGAGGTAAGTTATTGAACCGGTTTGGAGTGATTGTAAGGGTACTAAAAATAATAATAATACATTTTTTATTTATAAAGCACTTTTCATATATTTAAAATGCAGCTCAAAGTGCTTTACATAGTTAAAAACAAAATGAGGAATAACACCCACACCCCATGAAGACAGTCAAACATGTACATAAAAATAAACAAACAACAACAATAATAACAACACAATGACAATAGCCAATCACAGGAACCCTCTGGACGTGGAGATCCAGAGGGTTCTTTGAGGAAACACTAGATCAGGGGTCACCAACCTTTTTGAAACCAAGAGCTACTTCTTGGGTACTGATTAATGCGAAGGGCTACCAGTTTGATACACACTTAAATAAATTGCCAGAAATAGCCAATTTGCTCAATTTACCTTTAACTCTATGTTATTATTAATAATGAATGATATTTACACTTAATTGAACGGTTTAAAAGAGGAGAAAACACGAAAAAAATGACAATTAAATTTTGAAACATAGTTTATCTTCAATTTCGACTCTTTAAAATTCAAAATTCAACCGAAAAAAAGAAGAGAAAAACTTAAAAAAATAATTTATGGAACATCATTAGTAATTTTTTCCTGATTAAGACAATTTTAGAATTTTGATTAAATAGGTTAAAATCCAATCTACACTTTGTTAGAATATATAACAAATTGGACCAAGCTATATTTCTAACTAAGACAAATCATTATTTCTTCTAGATTTTCCAGAACAAAAATTTTAAAAGAAATTCAAAAGACTTTTAAATAAGATTTAAATTCGATTCTACAGATTTTCTAGATTTGCCAGAATAATTTTTTTGAATTTTAATCATAATAAGTTTGAAAAAATATTTCACAAATATTCTTTGTCGAAAAAACAGAAGCTAAAATGAAGAATTAAATTAAAATTTATTTATTATTCTTTACAATAAAAAAAATACATTTACTTGAACATTGATTTAAATTGTCAGGAAAGAAGAGGAAGGAATTTAAAAGGTAAAAAGGTATATGTGTTTAAAAATCCTAAAATCATTTTTAAGGTTGTATTTTTTCTCTAAAATTGTCTTTCTGAAAGTTATAAGAAGCAAAGTAAAAAAAATAATCAATTTATTTAAACAAGTGAAGACCAAGTCTTTCAAATATTTTCTTGGATTTTCAAATTCTATTTGAGTTTTGTCTCTCTTAGAATTAAAAATGTCAGGCAAAGCGAGACCAGCTTGCTAGTAAATAAATACAATTTAAAAAAATAGAGGCAGCTCACTGGTAAGTGCTGCTATTTGAGCTATTTTTAGAACAGGCCTGCGGGCGACTCATCTGGTCCTTACGGGCTACCTGGTGCCCGCGGGCACCGCGTTGGTGACCCCTGCACTAGATGATAAAATAAATGGATTAAAAATAATTAAAATACACATCAGGTAAAAGTCCAAAAATAATATGAAATAAGATAAGATATAATCAAACATAAAAATAAACTAAAATATGAAAAACTATAAAATAAAATAAAATACAATAAAAACTGAAATATAAATATAATAAGACCATATAAAAATAGGCTAAGATATGATAAAACATAAAAATAACTAATACTAATAGAATAATCCTGCAGATTGGGCCTAATATTTGTGTAGTAAAGTGGTTTTTGAATTCCAGCAATGTAATCTGAAAGATGTTTAAAATAACAACAATTAATGTTAATATTTTTGAAACAATATACTTCTTATAACATGAGTATCTGTGTGCATGAGAGAGTGTAAAGAAAAGCATTGCTATAGTTTCACTTCATCTGCCTTTTTTTACAACCTACTTGAAGTTGTATTTTTCTTTCTTTTTTCTTCTTTTTTTTTCAAAGCCAATCAGAAAGAAGGGGCGGTCTAATCATATCCGCCCCCAAAGTGCCAAAATGAAACATGACAGCGAACAGACCGAGACAGCGCGCGCGTAGAAAGGCACCGCGCGCGCGCAAAAGAGTGTCGCGCGCGCACGAAGTGGAGAATCAGCGCGCGATAACAGTTTTTATGCGCTTGGATTTTTGGCACTAATGTGACGCCATAGTTTTGGTCCTAAATGATCTCAGTAAGATGTTACAGCTGAGATTTGATGACCTATATTGGGTCTATCGGAGTTTACACTGGCTCCCTGTTCATTTTAGAATTGATTTTAAATCCTTGCTGTTTGTTTTTAAAGCTTTACATGGACTGGCACCTCAGTATATCTCGGACCTCGTCCAAATTTACACTTCTGCGCGCGCTCTGAGGTCCGAGAGCCAGCTCCAGCTCGTGGTGCCCAGGACCAGACTTAAAACCAGGGGAGACACAGGGCCTCCTCTGTGGTCGGCCCTAAACTCTGGAACACTCTGCCCCCTCCATGTTCAAACTGCTTCCACAGTGGACTGTTTTAAGTCTCGTCTTAAGACCCACTTTTATTCTTTGGCTTTTAACACTACGTGAGTTGTGTGGTCTTCTGTCCTCTGTTGTACTCTGTGTTTTTTTTTAAAATAAATTTTGATGTCTATTTTACTGTTTTAATTGGTTTTACCCTTTAAAATCGTTTTTAATCATATTTATTTTTTATATTGTTTTTGTATTGGTTTTCTATTAATTTATTCTTTATTTTTATTCAGTCATTGGTGTAGCACAGGGGTCACCAACGCGGTGCCCGCGGGCACCAGGTAGCCCGTAAGGACCAGATGAGTAGCCCGCTGGCCTGTTCTAAAAATAGCTCAAACAGCAGCACTTACCAGTGAGCTGCCTCTATTTTTTAAATTTTATTTATTTACTAGCAAGCTGGTCTCGCTGTGCTCGACATTTTTAATTCTAAGAGAGACAAAACTCAAATAGAATTTGAAAATCCAAGAAAATATTTTAAAGACTTGGTCTTCACTTGTTTAAATAAATTCATTATTTTTTTTACTTTGCTTCTTATAACTTTCAGAAAGACAATTTTAGAGAAAAAATACAACCTTAAAAATGATTTTAGGATTTTTAAACACATGTACCTTTTTACCTTTTAAATTTCTTCCTCTTATTTCCTGACAATTTAAATCAATGTTCAAGTATATATATTTTTGTAATTGTAAAGAATAACAAATACATTTTAATTTAATTCTTCATTTTAGCTTCTGTTTTTTCGACGAAGAATATTTGTGAAATATTTCTTCAAACTTTTGATTAAAATTCAAAAAAATTATTCCGGCAAATCTAGAAAATCTGTAGAATCAAATTCAAATCTTATTTCAAAGTCTTTTGAATTTCTTTTAAAAATTTTGTTCTGGAAAATCTAGAAGAAATAACGATTTGTCTTTGTTAGAAATATAGCTTTGTCCAATTTGTTATATATTCTAACAAAGTGTAGATTGGATTTTAACCTATTTAAAACATGTCATCAACATTCTAAAATTAATCTTAATCAGGAAAAATTACTAATGATGTTCCATAAATTATTTTTTTAATTTTTTCAAAAAGATTCGAATTAGCTAGTTTTTCTCTTCTTTTTTTCGGTTGAATTTTGAATTTTAAAGAGTCGAAATTGAAGATAAACTATGTTTCAAAATTTGTCATTTTTTTCGTGTTTTCTCCTCTTTTAAACCGTTCGATTAAGTGTCAATATCATTAATTATTAATAATAACATAGAGTTAAAGGTAAATTGAGCAAATTGGCTATTTCTGGCAATTTATTTAAGTGTGTATCAAACTGGTAGCCCTTCGCATTAATCACTACCCAAGAAGTAGCTCTTGCTTTCAAAAAGGTTGGTGACCCCTGGTGTAGCATAATATTGTTTTTAACATGGCTGTGCAGCACTTTGGAAACATCCTTGTTGTGTAAATGTGTTATATAAATAAAGTGGATTGGATTGAGTAAAACATGCTTGAAACTAGAACATCAACTGATGCAAAGATGTGTCATTAACTCTAAAGGCTTAGTGGCCACATGCGTGGACAGCACCTTTTAGCTCTTATTTCCAAAATTGTGTACACTACGGAATTGGGGTCTTATGTGGACACTTATACTGCCACCTGGTGGTGTCAGAGGAGTATAACATACAATGGAATTTGGAAAAAAGTGTAAAAATAAGAATGTCACTAAACATGAAGTACACATTTGTGTACTTATGGACTAAGTATGTCATATAAAAAGATGATTCTTAGTTTTTATTCTAATTAGGGTCCATCCATCCATTTTCTAGGGATGATGTTTGATAAGGAATTATCGAGTTCGAGCCTATTATCGAATCCTCTTATCGAACCGATTCCTTATCGATTCTAGATAGGTTGTTGTATATGGAAAAAACCACACAATATTTGGTTTAACAAAAGCTCACTTTTATTATATAATAAAAAAATAAAATCTAATAAATAAATAAATATTGACTGTTACCCACCTAAAAAAATAAAATAACATAAATAAATATTGACTGTTGTTACCCAAAGTATATTAAGTCGGATTTTTCAGAAAAACAAATATATACAGTGACACAAAAACAACCTGTTTCTGTGATCACTATAGGTGTATAAATAATAATATAGTGTAAAATAAAATCAGTCCCTTGGGCACAAAACTGAAAATAATACAGCTCTCCAAAAAGTGCACTTCTGCTGCTATTTGACATAACTGTTTGTTACGATGCTTTGACATTTTTGCACGTTATTTCTTTATGAAAGAAAATTCTATGAAGAGAAAAGTTGTTTGCAAATGTGGTTACAATGCTAATAAATGAAAAGTTAAAGCTAAAAAAAGAAGTACACTTCATTGAGTTAACATTATTTCTTTATAGGGGGAACATTTTTATGAGCTAGAGAATATAACAACTACACTACCCAGCATGCAACGGGAGTTACGAGCATGCGCGGTAGCCCCGAAAAGTGTTGCATGTTGCCACGCTGTGAAAGTAAACGTCAAGAACTCAGCCAACACGCCTCGTCTGCATTATTTATAATTAGACAGACAACACATCTACAGTGTGATTTTGTTTTGTTTACAAGGAAAGAAAAACAAAAGTTAAAAAAGGGAGATGTGTTGTATATATATGTATGTGCTGTGGTTGTTTTAAGAACGTTGCGACAGCTGCCGTAAAGGAGGTGCGTTGCTAGCCTGGTTGCTATGTTTCTGGTTGGTCGTAAAAGTGTTGGTCGTGTGTTTTACCCTGCTCAAATCTCTCAGTAAAGTTATTCGATTGATGATAGCTTTTGTTTTGAACTTTATTACACCTTGGAGCGCTTTTTCCCGTCCATTGTTTTCCTGCTTTCGCTATCTGCGCCTAATGACTGAGCTACGTGACGTCATTTCTTGTGATGTCCCACGGAGCATTTCTGGTCGGGACGGGATTCGAAAAAAGAATCAACTCTTTTCCTTTACTATAGTGGTCTCGATAACGGGTACCGGTTCTCAAAAAGGGATTCGAGTCCGAGGACTCGGTTCTTTTCTTATCAAACAACCGGGAAAACCGGTTTCGAGTATCATCCCTACCATTTTCTACCGCTTATTCCCTTCGGGGTTGCGGGGGGCGCTGGAGCCTATCTCAGCTACAATCGGGCGGAAGGCGGGGTACCAATAAGGCCAAAATTGCAAAGAGAAATAAAAAAAAAAAGAATGTAAACAAACAGCTTGGGCCTTAAGATTAACACTCACAAGTATAAAACTACTTTTTTAAAGTAATAATTTCTTACTTCAGGCATGAAAAAAAAAAATCATGATGTCAAGCGCGTATCATTATGTCAAGATAATGGCACTAGAATTTACTTCATTTAAGAATATTTGTCAACATATTGAGCAAAAAGGTAGTTTTTTTTCTACCAAGAAAAGTGCACTTGTTATTAGTGAGAATATACTTATTTTAAAGGTATGTTTGGGTTCATTGAGGTTAGCTAATTAGGGTCCGCCCTGTACTGGTTACAAAGGAACCTATTGAATTTGTAAGGTTTTATTATTATTATTCTTTCTTTATTATTCCGCAGCTTTGCGCACTACTTTGCCCCCCTTAACATGCTTCAAAACTGACCAAATTTTACACACACATACAAAAAGTGGTACAGCCCACTTTAGTCAAAAAACCAAACCCCAAAAATCAAAATGGCGCTCTAGCGCCCCCTAGGAAAAAACAAAAACAAACTGTAACTCCCACTAGGAAGGTCGTAGAGACATGAAACAAAAACCTGCATGTAGGTCTCACTTAGACCTACAATTCATAATTTCCCATCCTCGGGCAAAAACCAACAGGAAGTTGGCAATTTCCCATTTTAGACAAAAATGTACTAAAAACACTGCTTTTTACGTCTTTGACCTCTAATTTGACCCCCTTAAAATACTTCAAAACTCACCAAACTTCTTACACACATCGGGACTGGTGGAAATTGCGATCTGAAAAAAAAACCGAACCCCAAAACTCAAAATTGTGCTCTACATAATTTTTGAAAAAAACAGAAAAAACTGCTCCTCAGAGGAAAACTCAGACAAAACTGCTTGTAACTTCCGGTAGGAACGTCTTAGAGACATGAAACAAATACCTATATGTAGGTCTCGTTTTACTTGTTTTGGAAAGTCTTGACAAGCCGAAATTTCTTGTTCTATTGGCAGATAATTTTGCTTAGTTCAAATAAAATACCCCTCATTTTTGTATTTTTTTCCCCTTGTTTTTGAACACTGACTTTTTGCAGTGTAATCGCTATCACGCCAACAAACAAGATCTATTGTTTCCAGATGTTCATGTATTCCGGCGATGTAGTTTAGGTCAAATTGTTAAAGGAACATTCTTTGACTTCATCGCTTCAATGTTTACAAAACAGTTTGAAGGCAGATGCAAAAAGGGACAAAGTTTGCTTCGATAATAACACTGGAAAAAAAGCAACGTTCTATGCGAAGGACATTGACTGAAGTTATCTTTTTTTGTAATTTACTTTGAAAAATAATAGAAAAGTAGTAAGAAATACAAACTAATGTGGAAAAGAGGTGTGTAATTATGAATCGGCGCTGCAAGCCTTTCAGTGTGAAAGCTGCAGGGTAGGGCGCTGAGATACAATCAATTCCATTTTGCCACACACTGCTGTGAATAATGGAAGCCTGATCGTGAAGTATGCAGTCCATGAACAAACATGGTCATAAGTTATTCCGCTAGATGCATTTCACACTGGTTGGGGCTGTTTTAGGAACACCCCGCAGCCCACTTGTGTTCGGTGTTTTGCAGCGTAAGAGCTGCACAAATGAAGTGGGTTATAATTACTTTTGCAATAAATTCAACAGACTTTACTAAAGACGGAGCTTTATTCATCTTCGTGCAGCAGCCAGATGACGATTACATCTCTTTGTACGGTATTTTTTTACATGTCTCGTGTTTGCAGAGTTGCTAAAAGTTATTCTGTGAGTGCCGCACTTATGAATTATTCACGTCATTATGCTTCATTTTGTCTAACTGTTTTGAAAGTGTTGACACGGTGTATGTACGTAGCGTCCTTAATTGGTTCAATGTATTTAGACAGGCATAAAGAGCAACTTAAACGGGATATCGCCGAGCATTAAATGGAAGAATCAATAACGCTTAAGTATGGAACTACTCTTAAATTAATGTATTTTTAATACTGACAAATGATTATTGCCTCCACAAAGGATAGATACTTACTTAAAAATGGACAGGCAGTTTTCTTAAACGTCTAAGCATGTGATTTTTTTTGTGTGCTGAAAAATAGGTTTAATTGCTGTATGTTGTTTCCCTTGTCATTTTTTACTCACAAGCTAAACAAAAACTGCAGGATTTAACTGCACCATCTTTTTCTGGAAATCAGATTATTCTATATCAGACCTGGGCAAATTAAGGCCCGGGGGCCACATGCGGCCCGTTAAGCTTTTCAATCTGGCCAGGGGCCGTACTTATCAAGCTTCTCAGAATTACTCCTAAGAAGTCTGCTAAGAGTTGACTTAAGAGTAAATAAATTATTCGCTGAAAGCTGCACTTAAAAGTTAGTTATCAAGCGTCTTACTCACACTTTCAGCGAAGTGTAGGACTGAATCTTAAGTGTCACACTCAGAGCTGAATTACGACATTACTATGTGCCGTAAACGGAATTTTAGGTGACGTCATTTCTGTGTCCATAGAAATGACCAATCACGGAAGGGAATCCGTTGTCTAAGAATAAAGAAATATCTTGGAAATATTTAAGTGGACAATGGGAGTGTATATTTTGACAATAAACTACAAAATAATACAACACAAACTAGTCCCCGCCGGCACTCACGCTACCGCTCCCTCTCTTCTCTCGCCCACACACTCACTGACGTCACTCACCTCACGGCCACACACATACGCTACTGTCATAACATTTTCTTTCCAATTCATTAATTAGGCAACTAATTTGAAACTGGTGTGGGTGGCTCTATATATACTAGCCCACTGCAGCCACATGCAGAAATCAACATGGAATCGAAAAGTATTAAATCTGTGACAAAAATAATACCCGCTCTGTCTAAACGATACCGTTTGATCAGCTGTTGCTCGCGCACGTCTCTCTCGCCTCAGTGCCATCCCCTGCTGGCAACTCCTAACCACTTAAGACACCTCTGAAGGTCTCTTAAATATCGTGGAGAGTAGGAGTGATTCTTAGACTTAAGAACGTTGATAAAAAGCTTTTATTCTTAAGTTTGAGAGTAGGACTAAATTTCGCAAATTCTCAGGACTTAAGTGTAAAATGGCACTCTAAGAAGCTTGATAAGTACGGCCCCAGATGTTTAAGATGGAATGTGTAGCTGCCATTATGATGTGCAGTGATGTTTTCTAATGACCGGAAGTCTTGAACAAAGTATTTCAATGGTTGGAATCTGCGCTTTTGCATGATATTTTAGTGACTAGTGTAGGGCTGCAACAACTAATAGATTACATCGATTAAAATCGATTATAAAAATAGTTGGCGATTAATTTAGTCATCGATTCGTTGGATCTATGCTATGCGCATGCGCGGAGGCAATTATTTTAATTTTTTTTAATTATTATTATTTTTGATAAACCTTTATTTATGAACTGCAACATGTACAAACAGCTGAGAAACAATAATCAAAATAAGTATGGTGCCAGTATGCTGTTTTTTCCCCAATAAAATACTGGAAAGGATAGAAATGTAGTTTGTCTCTTTTATCCGATTATTAATCGAAGTAACAATCGACAGATTGATCGATTATCAAATTAATCGTTAGTTGCAGCCCTAGACTAGTGTTGTCCTGGTATTAATATTATTTCGATACTTTTCTAAATAAAGGAGACCAGAAAAAATTGCATTATTGGCTTTATTTTAACAAAAAATCTTAGGGTGTGGCGGACCGGTACTTTTCAGCGGCGGTATGGTACCGAATACAGTGTTTCCCACACATTCATTTATTTGTGGCGGCCCGCCACGAAAGAATTACGTCCGCCACAAATAAAAACAAAACAAAAAAAAAAAACGTTTTTTTTTTTTTTTTGTCCTGTCCAGCTTCTCAGGCAAATCATATAGTTGATGTAGATGCCCATATAGGCTGTTCAGATTTACTTTACAAAAGAGAAGTGTAGGATACTTCTCTTGTTGCCTTATATGTATTTGACCACTACTGTTTTCTGTTTATTTGTTACTGACTGTGGCAGGACACCTCTGCCTCTGTTTCACTTTATGTTGCTGGTAAATAATATGGTTGTAGTAGTAGGCTAAAGTTAAATTATTTAGTATGCACTAATTAAAGGGGCAGAGCTTTAAGAGACATTTTAGCTTTTATATTTTATAAGATATATTTTTGGTAAGAACCACAATTAATAAATATATTTCAGTGAATAACTTATTGTTCAAATCAGTATATAAATATGTACATAAAGTGTTGTAATTATATTGTAAAATGGATGGATGGATGGATGGATGCACGTTTAAAACAAAACTGTTATTAATTAGTAAGTATACATTTTTTGAGCATTTTTAGAGAAAATCATATCATTGTAGTAAATTATGCAAATTACTCGATAATGTCATGGTGACCACGCCCATAGCCACGCCTCCACCGCCACAGGTATCTTGGCAGTTTATGGGAAACACTGGAATATGATTCATTAGTATCGCGGTACTATACTAATACCCGTATACCGTACGACCCTTCTAGTTACTATGGTAATCTACGTCACAGCAGCTCAGACGAGGCACCAAGCAGTGTGGGCGGGGAGCGTTTCCACAGAGTGTTTCCAGAGCCTGAAATGTGGGTGTCAGGGACAGACGCGGAAGGAGATTTTTACAACAAAGTTCTAAAGCTTAGTGATGTATCACATATATCAGATTGTAGATGTTTTTTTTTTTTTACCCTTCACGTTCATATTTCGCTGTGTTTGTTGCATTTTTGTTGCATTTGGCTTGATTTTAAAATATGTGGATTGAGAGGGGGTGTGACGGTCATATCTTCTCAATATTCAGGATTTTATCGTTCATAGGAAAAAATTAAATTCCATTCCGTTTTTAAGACGGTCTGTCATAATCAGATTTTATTGTGAGGTTTTGTATTAGTTTTCCTAAAAATAGTTTTGTGTAAACAATCTATGTGCTATTAGTCATTGTGTAAACAATGTATGTGCTATTAGTCATTGTGTGAACAATCTATGTGCTATTAGTCATTGTGTAAACAATCTATGTGCTATTAGTCATTGTGTAAACAATGTATGTGCTATTAGTCATTGTGTAAACAATGTATGTGCTATTAGTCATTGTGTAAACAATGTATGTGCTATTAGTCATTGTGTAAACAATGTATGTGCTATTAGTCATTGTGTAAACAATGTATGTGCTATTAGTCATTGTGTAAACAATCTATGTGCCATTAGTCATTGTGTAAACAATGTATGTGCTATTAGTCATTGTGTAAACAATCTATGTGCTATTAGTCATTGTGTAAACAATCTATGTGCTTTTAGTCATTGTGTAAACAATCTATGTGCTATTAGTCATTGTGTAAACAATGTATGTGCTATTAGTCATTGTGTAAACAATCTATGTGCTATTAGTCATTGTGTAAACAATCTATGTGCTATTAGTCATTGTGTAAACAATCTATGTGCTACTAGTCATTATGTAAACAATGTATGTGCTATTAGTCATTGTGTAAACAATATATGTGCTATTAGTCATTGTGTAAACAATATATGTGCTATTAGTCATTGTGTAAACAATCTATGTGCTACTAGTCATTATGTAAACAATGTATGTGCTATTAGTCATTGTGTAAACAATATATGTGCTATTAGTCATTGTGTAAACAATATATGTGCTATTAGTCATTGTATAAACAATCTATGTGCTGTTAGTCATTGTGTAAACAATGTATGTGCTATTAGTCATTGTGTAAACAATGTATGTGCTATTAGTCATTGTGTAAACAATGTATGTGCTATTAGTCATTGTGTAAACAATCTATGTGCTATTAGTCATTGTGTAAACAATCTATGTGTTATTAGTCATTGTGTAAACAATGTATGTGCTATTAGTCATTGTGTAAAAAAATCTATGTGCTATTAGTCATTGTGTAAACAATCTATGTGCTATTAGTCATTGTGTAAACAATCTATGTGCTATTAGTCATTGTGTAAACAATGTATGTGCTATTAGTCATTGTGTAAAAAATCTATGTGCTACTAGTCATTGTGTAAACAATGTATGTGCTACTAGTCATTGTGTAAACAATGTATGTGCTACTAGTCATTGTGTAAACAATGTATGTGCTATTAGTCATTGTGTAAACAATGTATGTGCTATTAGTCATTGTGTAAACAATCTATGTGCTATTAGTCATTGTGTAAACAATCTATGTGCTATTAGTCATTGTGTAAACAATCTATGTGCTATATTTCTCTAAATTTGGCCCCCCGAGTCAAAATAATTGCCCAGGCCTGTTCTATATTATATCACTACAATGGTACTTCTGTTTTTGGACAATAATTTTGCACCGGCGCTACAACAGTATTTTATAAATAGGACCTTGTTTTAATTTCCTAGTATACTGAGTGTACATTGCATGTGCAAACACACCAGGATGAAAACACAGAATGTTATGGCAACACTTACAGCTATAATCTGATCCACTGTTTGCTTGAGATCCCGTTCCGTCTCGCTGTGATTATTATTCATTCAACCGTTTTCCTGGTAAGATGTTTCATAAGTGTCTTAGTGGTGTATTTTCCACACCGTTATAGTGTTATAGCTACAGCCCCATACAGATTCAAGCACCGAGTTGAGAGAGAATGTCATGTCTCTTTTCGCTGCCTCCCCCGCACTCGCCATCCACCCACCTCCACTCTCCAAGGCAGCGCTGCGAGCAATCTCTGTGTTTAGTTTTGTTTGCCTATATAAAGCATCATCAATAATGCAGAGGCCCCTGACTCCTCTTCTATACGATAGAGGGGCTACATGGGCTTTCTTCTCTCGTCGAGGACCAAGCTCTGCCCCAACGAGTCGTGTTAAACCACCTTCCAAACTGAATAAAACCATTTCAAAAACACGGGCGGACGATTCAGCGAACACGATGCGATGGCCTGTGAGGCTCTATTACTCTACATGGAAACTTTCAACAGAGCAGCTATGGAACGTGTTGGCAAGCAAGACAGGATTTACAGATAGAGATGTTTGTGAAAGGGGTTATGAACGGTGAGCAAATACAGATGTGGGCCAAAACTCTGCTCTGGCAATAATTGGAACTTTAAGCTCACAGGACGCCAATAGATATGCAATTACGACAATGCAATTAAAGTTATCCGCTGGCCAGTCTGATATGTGTAATGTATTCTAAAAAAAAAAGACAGAAAAAGCCTTCTCGAATACCACTTTGAACAAACTAAAAAGCAATTACCGTATTTTTCGGAGTATAAGTCGCTTTGGAGTATAAATCGCACCGGCCGAAAATGCATAATAAAGAAGGAAAAAAACATATAAGTCCAGTGTTTCCCACACATTCATTTATTTGTGGCGGCCCGCCACGAAAGAATTACGCCAGCCACAAATTAAAAAAAAATTAAAAAAATTGAAAATTAAAAAAAAAAAAAAAATTTTTTTTTTTGGCCTCTCCAGCTTCTCAGGCAAATCATATAGTTGATGTAGATGCCCATATCGGCTGTTCAGATTTACTTTACAAAAGAGAAGTGTGGGATACTTCTCTTGTTGCCTTATTTGTATTTGACTTTATTAAATGTATTTATATTAGAAACACAACATGTGTATATAACAAAGGGTGCAAAGTCTGCAGGCAGTAGGAAACACATGGTTAAGTGTAGGGAGTAAAACTGATGGCAGTCTAAAGTTCAAGATTTTTGGAGCTCTTTGTTCAGTGGATCAGATGTTTGATGAAGCTCTGTGTCTATCTACCACCACTACTGTTTTCTGTTTATTTGTTACTGACTGTGGCAGGACACCTCTGCCTCTGTTTCACTTTATGTTGCTGGTAAATAATATGGTTGTAGTAGTAGGCTAAAGTTAAATTATTTAGTATGCACTAATTAAAGGGGCAGAGCTTTATGAGACATTTTAGCTTTTATATTTTATAAGATATATTTTTTGTAAGAACCACAATTAATAAACATATTTCAGTGAATAACTTATTATTCAAATCTGTATATAAATATGTACATAAAGTGTTGTAATTATATTGTAAAATGGATGGATGGATGGACGGTTAAAACAAAACTGTTATTATTAATTAGTAAGTATACATTTTTTGAGCCTTTTTAGAGAAAATCTAATCATTGTAGTAAATTATGCAAATTACTCGATGATGTCCTGGTGACCACGCCCATAGCCACGCCCCCACCGCCACAGGTATCTTGGCAGTTTATGGGAAACACTGTAATATGTTACGTTAACATACCAGGCACGTTCTCAGTTGGTTATTTATGCCTCATATAACGTACACTTATTCAGCCTGTTGTTCACTATTCTTTATTTATTTTAAATTGCCTTTCAAATGTCTATTCTTGGTGTTGGCTTTTATCAAATAAATTTCCCCCAAATATGCGACTTATACTCCAGTGCGACTTATATATGTTTTTTTCCTTCTTTATTATGCATTTTCGGCCGGTGCGACTTATACTCCGAAAAATACGGCAAGTAACTAAATAGTTACTTTTCACAGTAACACATGACTTTTTGGTGTAAGTAACTGAGTTCCTTTTGAAATAAAGTAACTAGTAACTGGGACTAGTTACTGGTTTTCACTGCTGAATACTCATGCTGGTCGACTCAGCTGCTGAAATAGATTATTGTAAGTCTGTGTAGTTGCAGGTTTGCTACATAAACCTAAAGAGTGTTTACTTGTCACTAAAAGAGAAATCAATTACTTGAATGCATTAATTGCTATAGAATGCACCTGCATGAGCAGCAACATTTAGGCAAGAGGACATAGAGTACAGTCATAGGAGGCGCTATTGATAATGAAATGGCGCTGAGGATCAGAGATGACAATAATGCGAGCTGAGGATTACGGAGCATTAAGTGTGTGCATGGGTCTTGTTGTCTCCTTACATGTGTAGGAACAAGGGCTGCCGGATAGGCCAACTTGTGGTGCCTCCACATCCAGAAGGAGAAAAGGACGACAGCAGCCAGCCCGATGACAGGAACCAGGGAGTAAAGCAGCGTGCTGAAGAGCTGAGGCTTCTGGGGAAATGGGTTGGATGTAGCTGTGAAGAAAAAGAAGACAACACGAAGCTTTTATTGACAAAAGCGTCTGTACAATTGTGCCACAGATGTATCACGAGTGAGGCCGTAACCTTGCAAACGCAGCTTGCTACTGCACTAAGGGTTCATATAAATGCATGAACTTACATCCACACAGCAGGACGAGCAAATCCATCTTGTGACATCACATAATCCTCCAGCCTAAAATAACAGCGCTGTGAACTGTGTCTGACCTCTGCAGGAGCTTCAGGGCGGTGCCTGCTGGCCCTGCCTGCCCACCTTTTGCAGGGTGTGACACGCAGATCGCACCTTAATTCGTTCCAAGCTACGGTTGTCATGATACCAACATTTCAGGAGTGGATACTGATACTTTTGAATGTCCATGAGTCTCAATACAGTACTTATGTGACAATATGATAGAAGTTAAAAAAAACAAAACTAAAAAAAACTAAAGTTATGTAATTTAAATGTCACTATTTAGTGTATTTCAGTATTTAAGACCACTGTGCTTAAACATATTTTAGCAGACAATTCTAATCGCAGTACAAGCTGCCAAGAGGCAATTTTACATTAAAAAAAGAAGAGTTGTGGCCCAAAGCCTCCCGTTATATAAAAACAAACAAAAGTGTGTTTATTATAAATATGGTTATACCATATTTTTCGAACCATAGAGCGCACCGGATTATAAGGCGCACTGCCGATGAATGGTCTTTTTCTTCATATATTAGGCGCATTAAAAGAGTCATATTATTATGATTTTTTTCTAAATGTAAAAGACTTCCTTGTGGTCTACATAACATGTAATGGTGGTTCTTTGGTCAAAATGTTGCATAGATGATGTTTTACAGATAATTTTCAAGCCGCTTTCTGACAGTTGCTTGAGGATGCGCCGTTTTGTGGGCGTTCTTACTTACGTGGCTCATCTTCGACAGCGTCTTGTCCCCGTCATCTTTGTTGTAGCGGTGTAGCGTGCAAGGACGGGAGTGGAAGAAGCGTCAAAAGATGGCGCTAACTCAGGGGTCGGCAACATTTACCACTCAAAGAGCCATTTTGGCAAGTTTCACAAACTAAAGAAAGTAATGGGAGCCACAAAAAAATTTTTAAAATTTAAAATGAAAAACACCGCATACAAAGCTTAAACGCTTTGTGCTATGTTAACCAGGGGTCTCCGACACACGCACCGGCACGCACTGTAATGTGGAAATTTGATGTTAGTGCAGCCCGCGAGTTTTGAATGAATGGCGCTTGATAGCGTCATACTTGCCAACCCTCTCATTTTTCCCGGGAGACTCCCGAATATCAGAGCGTGATGACACTGCATTTGGCGCCCTCTACAGTCTGCCCTAACAGTGTACCTGCTCGGCCACACGTAGAATGCAATTTCAGCTTGCTCACGTAAGTGACAGCAAGGCGTACTAACTCAGCAGCCACACATCTTACACTGACGGTACCAATACCCAGAATCCCATGCAGCCCTAACTCTTCCGCTCAACCAACGCACGGAGAGGGGGGGGGGGGGGGGGGGTTGATGTGTGGGGGGATTTGGTGGTAGCGGGGGTGTATAATGTAGACCGGAAGAGTTAGGGCTGCATGGGATTCTGGGTAATGGTTGTGTTGTGTTTATGTTGTGTTACGGTGGGATGTTCTCCAGAAATGTGTTTTTCATTCTTTTTTGGTGTGGGTTCACAGTGTGGCGCATATTTGTAACGTAACAATGTTAAAGTTGTTTGATACGGCTACCGTCAGTGTAAGCTGTGTGGCTGATGACAAAGTATGCTTTGCTGTCTCCTGTGTGTGCAAGTAATAACAACATGCAACATGTGGCTGGACTGGCACGCTGTATGTAAATGCTATAGAGGACAATTACTGCAGTGCAATTAGGGCACGCCCTTTATTTAGTAATTAGAGTGTAAATAGGATTATTTTTTCCCTGGGAGTAATCTATGAGGGACACTGAGATCCATAAATCTCCTGGGAAAATCGGGGGGGTCGGCATGTATGTAGCTGAGCCGTATCAGAGTGGTCAAGGAGCCGCATGCGGCTCCGGAGCCGCGGGTTGCCGACCCCTGCGCTAACTGTTTTAATGACATTCAGACTTTACTTCAATCAATAACGGAGCAGCATCTCCTCATCCGGAAACAACCACACCAGATATGTGTCCTGTGAAAAACCGCCCGACCGGAACTCTCTAATAACTAAATTTCTTGGGTGAATAATGTAAACTCACTACACCGGTATGTTTTAGTGTTTTAATGGTGAGTTTACTGACAGATATAAGTAAGAACTTTACACTACTTTATATTAGAAATGGCAACAGCGGAGGATGAATGTCCCATATAGCAATAAAAGCTAAAACGAGTGTCAAACTTTGTGCGTCGTTCTTAGCATTTGAATGCCAATAAAAGCTAAAAAGAGTGACTGTGCGTCAGAGGACACAAAGTCAGACGCTCTTTTAAGCTTTTATTGCCGATCAAATCCTAATAACGGGCCCAATTCCAACAAGTGTTTCCTCCGTGCACACACATCCCCGCGTCAAGACTGCAATGGCGGACCTGCGCTAAGCATCTCCATTTCCTGTCCATGCTGATGAGAGCTTCAAAAGGTAGTCACCTGAAATGGTTTTCCAACAGTCTTGCACAACGAGAGTGTGCAAAGCAGTAATCAGAGCAAAGGGTGGCTATTTTGAAGAAACTAGAATATAAAACATGTTTTCAGTTATTTCACCTTTTTTTGTTCAGTACATAACTCCACATGTGTGACAATCTACAATGTAAATAGTCATGAAAATAAAGAATGAGGAGAAGGTGTGTCCAAACTTTTGGCCTGTACTGTACATGAGCATTTTGGACTTGCCACGCCGTGTGTGTGTGTGTTTGTCTGTTTGACAGTACATAGTACATACTGTAGGCGGTTGACTGGTGTGTGTCACTCTGTGGGGGCGTATCAGGTGCATACAGGAACCGCTCGTTGCACATGTTGCCTTCACAGCAGCAGAAGAATACATCAGGATTCTCCTTCTTTTCCACGCACTCGTTGCTGCAAGAGAGAGCAGGAATTAAAGTATTAAAGAAGCGTTTTATCCATAATAGTACAATCAAGTTGTAACACAGTGGTTGACTGTGTCCATTAGGAATGGAGATGGCATCCCTAACCCTTACCCAAACACAGCAGTTGGACGGTTTTCAAGATTTTATCTGTAATTTGATATATTATTTGTAATTTGATGTTGTAAAAATGGAGTCATGGCAGATTTCACAGCTTGGAAGCTATCAGCAGAGAGATGTCTATGAATGTTCTCATTCATCCAGGTCATTGTAATTCAACTGGACTGTTTGGTTTGTCTTCGAAGTCATTTCGCCTCTCATCCAAGTAGGATTCATCAATTTATGCTCATAAATTGATGAATTGTTGAGTTCAAAATTAAATGACAATAAAAAGGAAGTCTATGTCTAAACTTGGATTGGTCAGATCTAGTCTTAGTTGTTTTTCTCACTAAGATAGGGCGAAACCATCCTTGCCCAGGCACACCCTCCTGGTTTTGGAGTATGAATATTTGTCGTTTTGGCACCAGCCGTTAGACTATATCTGACCGATCTAAGTCTATGAGCATGAACTGATGAAGCCTACTCGGAAGAGAGGCGAAAAGTCTTGTAAGACAAAACCAAACAGTTGAGTTGCGATCGATTGAATGCCCTGATATCAGCAGAGAGTAGGGACGATGTTCGAAAACCGGTTATCCCGATTGTTCGATAAGAAAAGAACCGATTCCATGGATTCGAATCCCTTTTTTGAGAAACGGTTCCCGTTATCGAAGCCACTATAGTAAAGAAAAATATTTGGTTCTTTATTCGAATCGCTGGGAAGGAATCCCGTGTCACAGGAAATGTCCTGTGGCACGTCACAGGAAAGGACGTAGCTCAGTCATTCGGCGGCAGATACAGAAGCAGTAACAACAATGAACCGGAAAAAACGCTCCAAGGCATGGCTTCACTTTACTAAGAAATACAACGAGGAAACGGCTATCTGCAATTGTTGCCAGGCTTCACTTTCCTGTAAGGGGAGCGGTACAACAAACATGTTGAAACATGTTCAGGCCGTACCTAACCTGAAGGTTAGAGAAACGTGTCGTGGAGAAGCAGCGACAGAGATGACGAAGCACGCCCCTCTTCCTCTGCTTCAACCTGCAGTCCCAGTGATAGTGCCGGTGAGTAACTAACGTTAACTGTTGCCAGGTAATTTCCATATCTGCTCACTTGTAGCCTTTAGGCTAAAATAACGTTACCTCTTATGTC
Organism: Entelurus aequoreus; assembly: GCF_033978785.1. Classification (NCBI taxonomy): domain Eukaryota; kingdom Metazoa; phylum Chordata; class Actinopteri; order Syngnathiformes; family Syngnathidae; genus Entelurus; species Entelurus aequoreus. Next base: position 9,985,354 of record NC_084731.1, read on the forward strand.
AACCAGGACTGCAGTAATGTTAGCTAGACTAACGTTACCTAAGCATAGTCAGTGGCTAACGGTAACGTTAACGTTAGCCTTTTTGTATGTGTCTGATAACGTTAACGGTATCTTGTAGCCTACACCACTCCAGAGTTTGCAGGTCTGTCTAATAAATAATACAAATGAATGCATGTATTTTTCTTTGGTGGCCCAATTAAAGGGGCACTAACAGTCAATATTTATTTATTTTATTTGATTTTTTTCTGAAAAAAATATAGGTGAAGGCTGCCAAAAGTGAGTTTTTGTTAAACCAAGTATTGTGTTTTTTTTTCCATATACAACAACCTATCTGGATTCGATAAGGAATCGGTCGATAAGAGGATTCGATAATGGCATCGAAATCGATAATTTCTTGACAAACATCCTCCCTAGCAGAGAGCATACCTTATAAAGTCCTAGCTCATGCCGCAGCTAAAATACAATTCCCAAAAGAAGAATAAAAAACTTTTTTGGACCATTTTTAACTCTAATTAATGTATGAATTATTTTTCAGTGTAGTACACCTGCAATACAGACTAGTGTACATTTTTGGATTCAAATATCTCAGAATAGCAAAGTTATGTGTAAATATTAGGGCTGGGTGTTATAGCTGAAAACTGTATCACAATGTAAGTTTGTTTATATTGGTCGATATCTATAATTATGATTTTTTATGACCTATGGAAAATATGGACCAGGTGAAAAATATATTACATTTTGACATTTGTATTTGAAATGTAACTTTTCTCTGATTATAATCCCCTCAGCTATCAAGGCAGAAAGGAAAGGAAATGTCAACACAACCATGGGAACACTCAACTGATGTAAACAAACTTCTAAAATAAACACTAAATAAATAACTTTTTTTAAATAATGGTGCAAAAATAAGGAATATGTAAGAAATGGTAAACGGGTTATACTTGCACAGCACTTTCCTAACTTCAAGGTACTCAAAGCGCTTGGACATTATTTCCACATTCACCCATTCACACACTGCTAACTACGACCCATCAGGAGCAAGGGTGATGTGTCTTGCTCAAGGACACAACAGATGTGACTAGGTTGGCTTGATAAAGCGTAACAAAATAGTGCAACGTGTTAAATTGTAAAAAAAAAACAACCTGGGATGGAGAATTTTTGGCAGGTTTACTGCCAGGAAGTTACGTGGTCTGTGTAACATTTAATTTGGTCTGTTATTATTCTTTAAGTATGGAAGTTAATTTGGGTTATGCAGTAATTATTATATAAATATTATTAGACCACATTAATAAATTTACATAGCACATTTGTCATATTTTGTTATTTGTTATTTTTGGAACACAGCTTTTTTATGGACCTGTGTAGCACATAGAAATAAAATAAACAAGAAACCTATCAAAAATGTAAAACTATAGCAAAAAGGCATAAACTAATGAGAACTGTTAAAGCAAATAATTATTAAAGACACAAATATTTCCCTTAAATACATAGTTTCTTTAGCCTTTTTATTCACCTACTTCTTTATAAACAACATAATGACGTCAACAACACCCAGCAAAATCGAAAATCGAGTTTTCAGAGAGGATTCTATTTGTGGTCAAAATCGTGCAGCCTTACGAACTTAATACACTCAATTAATTCTGAACATTTGAGCTTCCTTTCTTTGTTTCCGTGTGTGCATGCGTGTGTTTTACTTTTTTTTTTATTGTACCGACGCTACTTCACACCTGAAGTTCCTGACATTGAGAAAATTGGTAGTTTGCAAAGTTGTGAGCATATAGCACAATACGCATGGCTGACAACACTTCTCGAGAGGAGGATTATTATTATTATACACGTATACATGTCCACACACACTTGCCATTCCCTTTCTGTTGTACAAGTTGAAACAATAATAACATAATCGACACAGTTTCAATCACTCTTACTCTTTTTTTCTAACACTACTTCATTAGATAAAAGCCAGAGGAAGTGGCAGCCGCCTTCGTCTCTTTCTGGACTCTCCAGGGAGGCGGGAGGAGGCTGTGCTAGAGTTTCGACTGAAGGAAGCCGCAAGTGATATCACACTGAAGGAACAAACCATACTGGAGCAACGAGCAATTTGTTTATTCTCCATTTCCAGAAGATAACCTCAGAGCAGTCAGTGCTAATTACAAATATATATAGGGCGTGGTGAGTGTGTCTGTGAGCTGCATGAGTGCTGCCAGCAAAGGTATTAAGTTCATTTTCATTTACCGTTTGATTGACTGGCTTACTACTATCGGCCCAGTTCTACAATAGTATGAATATTTTTTAATGCCCCTGGACATCGAGTTAGGGAAACATCAATGCCAACATGTTCTGGGACAAAGCACTGAGGCGGAGCACGGGGCAGCATTCGAACATGGTAACAACTGTAAACACACGTCCAAGACAACACTGCCAAATGAAGAAAACTGAAAGTAAAGGTGATGGAGTGACTATAAAACTGCAACGATTTGGCCCCGTTGTCAACAAAAAATGATAAGAAAAATTATGTCAAGTAGGGCTGCAACTAACGATTATTTTGACAGTCGATTAGTCAACGATTATCTTAACGATTAGTCGGATAATAAAGCGTTAACTTATTAATTAGCTCTAATCTATCTATTGATTGCTACACACAGTTGAAGTATTTTTAGGCATCTGCTTACCAACAACAGAGATGACAAATTAATCCGTAAATATACATTTCCACTGTAAATGTGCTGCTCATTCAGCTGTTACAAAAATTAAAATGACTATTAAAATGTTGTCCATTTAAAAAAAAAAAAAGGAAAGGCAAATTGCTAAAAAAAAATAACGATGGAATTGTTACATTCTAAAATGTATCATTTCTGAATCGTATTGTCCTCCATGCATCTAGATACGTATTGAATTGTCCTCATGTTGGAGAGATGCACACCACAAATACATACCAGTGTTGCCCATAAACTGCCAAGATACCTGTGGCGGTGGGGGCGTGGCTATGGGCATGGTCACCATGACATCATCGAGTAATTTGCATAATTTACTACACTGATATGATTTTCTCTAAAGAGGCTCAAAAAATGTATACTTACTAATTAATGATAACAGTTTTGTTTTAAACGTCCATCCATCCATTTTACAATATAATTACAACACTTTATGTACATATTTATATACAGATTTGAACAATAAGTTATTCACTGAAATATATTTATTAATTGTGGTTCTTACAAAAAATATATCTTATAAAATATAAAAGCTAATATGTAGAGATGTCCGATAATATCGGTCTGCCAATATTATCGGCCGATAAATGCGTTAAAATGTAATATCGGAAATTATCGGTATCGTTTTTTTTATTATCAGTATCGGTTTTTTTTTTGGTTTTTTTTATTAAATCCACATAAAAAACACAAGATACACTTACAATTAGTGCACCAACCCAAAAAATCTCCCTCCCCCATTTACACTCATTCACACTCATTCACACAAAAGGGTTGTTTCTTTCTGTTATTAATATTCGGGTTCCTACATTATATATCAATATATATCAATACAGTCTGCAAGGGATACAGTCCATAAGCACACATGATTGTGCGTGCTGCTGGTCCACTAATAATACTAACCTTTAACAGTTAATTTTACAAATTTTCATTAATTACTAGTTTCTATGTAACTGTTTTTATATTGTTTTACTTTCTTTTTTATTCAATAAAATGTTTTTAATTTATTTATCTTATTTTATTTGATTCATTTTTTTTAAAAGTACTTTATCTTCACCATACCTGGTTGTCCAAATTAAGCATAATAATGTGTTAATTCCACGACTGTATATATCGGTTGATATCGGTATCGGTAATTAAAGAGTTGGACAATATCGGCATATCGGATATCGGCAAAAAGCCATTATCGGACATCCCAACTAAAATGTCTCTTAAAGCTCTGCCCCTTTAATTAGTGCATACTAAATAATTTAACTTTAGCCTACTACTACAACCATATTATTTACCAGCAACATAAAGTGAAACAGAGGCAGAGGTGTCCTGCCACAGTCAGTAACAAATAAACAGAAAACAGTAGTGGTCAAATACAAATAAGGCAACAAGAGAAGTATCCTACACTTCTCTTTTGTAAAGTAAATCTGAACAGCCGATATGGGCATCTACATCAACTATATGATTTGCCTGAGAAGCTGGACAGGACAAAAAAAAAAATATATATATATATATATATATTTTTTTTATTTTATTTGTGGCGGACGTAATTCTTTCGTGGCGGGCCGCCACAAATAAATGAATGTGTGGGAAACACTGCATACACACACACATTTTTCCTAAGCATACCTGTCATAGCAGTTGATGTCGTCCAACCAACAACCTTGCTTGACTACCTCCACAGTGCCAGAAGAATTCTTCCATGTGGCGAAGCAGTGCCGCCTCTTGTCCTTATCGCCATAACATGGCTCAATACCACTGCGATTAGTGCGCTCCTTCTCCCAGCTGGAGTTGTAGTAGCTGCACTTCTGTGTATCCGAGCGGCCCAGGATTGCACCTGGCGGGGAGAAAGATCACAAACATTCTCACTAACAAAAAAGACACTTTTCTGAAGATATTTTCTGTATGGCAAAAAAAAAACGTATTCCAATTGGCCACCGACATGCCACTGTGGTTGAGTTGAGATGGTCATCTGATTGATCTATTATTAAAAAATAAATACGGGACAAAGAAATGCTAAAAGGATATTTCTCAATTAACCTCTTAAGGCCCAAGCTGTTTGTTTACATGCATTTTTTCTTTTCTTTGCTATTTGGGCTTATTGGACCCTAATTAGAATAAAAACTAAAAATCATCTTTTTATATGATGTACTTAGTCCATAAGTAACAAACGTGTACTTCATGTGTAGTGACATGCTAATTTTTATTTTTACAATTTTTTTTTTTCAAATTCCATTGTATGTTATACTCTTCTGACACCACCAGATGGCAGTATACCGTATTTTTCGGGCTATAAGTCGCAGTTTTTTTTCATAGTTTGGCCGGGGGTGCGACTTATACTCAGGAGCGACTTATGTGTGAAATGATTAACACATTAGCGTAAAATATCAAATAATATTATTTATCTCATTCACGTAAGAGACTAGACATATAAGATTTCATGGGATTTAGCGATTAGGAGTGACAGATTGTTTGGTAAACGTATAGCATGTTCTATATGTTATAGTTATTTGAATGACTCTTACCATAATATGTTACGTTAACATACCAGGCACGTTCTCAGTTGGTTACCGTAATTTCCGGACTATAAGCCGCACCTGACTATGTTGGACTTTTAAAGAGGATGTAGGATAAAGTGACAGAAATTGACATTTTTGTAATAATAATAATATAATAATAATGGATTAGATTTATATAGCGCTTTTCTAGACACTCAAAGTACTTCACAGAGAAGTGAGAACCCATCGTTCATTTTTACAACTCATTCATTCACCGGTGTGAGCGGCAAGGGTGTCCTGCCCAAGGACACAACGGCAGCGATTTGGATGGTAAGAGGCGGGGAGCGAACCGGCAACCCTCAGGTTTCTGGCACGGCTGCTCTACCCACTACGCCATACCGCCCCAAATACATCAGGAAGTGTTGTGTAAGACAGTGTTAAAAATAAAACCATCAAAAGCAATGTGCTTTTGTATAAAGTTAAGTTAGGTCAGTGTTTCCCACACATTCATTTATTTGTGGCGGCCCGCCACGAAAGAATTACGTCCGCCACAAATAGATTTTTTTTTTTTTTTAAATTTAAAAAAAAAAAAATTTTTTTTTTTTTTTGTCCTGTCCAGCTTCTCAGGCAAATCATATAGTTGATGTAGATGCCCATATAGGCTGTTCAGATTTACTTTACAAAAGAGAAGTGTAGGATACTTCTCTTGTTGCCTTTTTTGTATTTGACCACTACTGTTTTCTGTTTATTTGTTACTGACTGTGGCAGGACACCTCTGCCTCTGTTTCACTTTATGTTGCTGGTAAATAATATGGTTGTAGTAGTAGGCTAAAGTTAAATTATTTAGTATGCACTAATTAAAGGGGCAGAGCTTTATGAGACATTTTAGCTTTTATATTTTATAAGATATATTTTTTGTAAGAACCACAATTAATAAATATATTTCAGTGAATAACTTGTTCAAATCTGTATATAAATATGTACATAAAGTGTTGTAATTATATTGTAAAATGGACGGATGGATGGATGGACGTTTAAAACAAAACTGTTATTATTAATTAGTAAGTATACATTTTTTGAGCCTTTTTAGAGAAAATCATATCATTGTAGTAAATTATGCAAATTACTCGATGACGTCATGGTGACCACACCCATAGCCACGCCCCCACCGCCACAGGTATCTTGGCAGTTTATGGGAAACACTGTAGGTTAAATTAAATTATTATTATTTATCTTACGGTATATCAAAAATTATTTGAGCAACATTTAATTGAAATATTGTCGGTGTGGCCCTCCAGCAGTGCTCAGGTTGCTCATGCGGCCCCCCGGTAAAAATTAATTGCCCACACCTGCTCTAGTGCGACTTATATGTTTTTTTTTCCTTCTTTATTATGCATTTTCGGCCGGTGCGATTTATACTCCGGAGCGATTTATAATCCGAAAAATACGGTATTTGTTTTGAAGAGCTACAATGGCCTTTAAGAAAACACAATTTTGTATAACTCCTGTGCGTTTGCTCTGCTCCCGTGGTTTGTTTGCGCAAATGTGAACACAAACAACACCAAATAAGCAGACGGAAACTACTTCAAAAGCAGGATTGTGCAAAATCACAAACTTAATCGAAAATGTCTACCAAATTCCAACGGGATGAAAGCGCCTTTATTTATTTCTGTTTCCTCTGCCTCAGACTAGACGTAACCTTTGTCTCTGTGTGAGACCATAACACAGCAGCAGTGACTCGCTGCATTTTTAAAAACACCGCTGATACAACCAAAGAAAATCTACTTTATAAATCACCTCGTCTATGAGCATTTCCATTTGTTGACACAAAACAAAACATCAGTATGGTTTTTCTTTTGGTTCTCGGTACAGTGATTCACAGGGAAGTGTCAATGATCAGCGTGATCATGAAGTGCATATGACTAGAACAAAAAAGTGCACATTTCCAAGTTAAATGGCCACTGAGTAGGCTTTTACTGAATGAGACACCCAGAATGTACATGAAAATAAAGAATGTGGGATTTACAATATTCAGGCATGTGATTTGACCACCATGAAAAAGACTGAAAACATTTCCGGGGGTCTGGGTGACGAAGGCAATTTAACATGCTAAAATTAACAAAGACAGCACCATTTGAAGAAAATATTTTAGTGTTTAAAGACATGAAAACATCATTAATAGAACATACATAACCCAATTATAATAATGAATCACTGTATATGGTTCAGTCCCAACAGTATTTAGTCACTAATATTTACATCTTGTGTTCATTTCACATCCACAGGTGTCACATTGATCAGTGTTATTATCTACAGTTTATTTACAGTATTACCACATTACTTCAGTTCACTTCACACATTAGCTTTCTCGGAGAGCCCTAACATGAGCTTTCCTTGCACATTTCTGAGCAGCCTGCATTTTCCTTTTGGTCTCTGCTTTTGTAGCTTCTTTTGTGGATTTTTGGATAAATATAACAAAATACCAAATGTAAACATTTCATTCTTTTCGCCAAAATAGGATATGAATTTATGAAAATAATTAAACATGTTTAGTATTGTTTACTCATGTTTGAAAATAGGAAATAATAATAACGTGAGGACACTGACATATTGCATGAAACAAGTGTGAAAATATTTACCTCCAAGATTGTTACACCACTGACAATAGTTTCAAGAGACTACATAAGAACTTAATATTACAAAATAGTATTATATGCAAATTTATTTCAAATAAATTGTTAACTGGATTCAATAATGCGACTCTTTGAATTTCTGTAATTTCATAATATACGTGGCTTTTTATTTTTAGAAAAACCCATTTATATTTCGCAAAGCAATAATTGGTTAATATTTAAAACAAACATGCGTATTTCGCAAGCAAATATTTTTTAGCTTACCTCATTATTAACAACCCTGTCTGCAACTAAAGTGGGTTGTGGGTGGATCTTTCCTCTCCATGTCACTTTCGGTTGACATCCAAAAGTACCAGCTAGTGAAAAGTTTGTTTTCCTTGCTTCAAGTTGTTTCATATGTTTTTGGCGTTTCGCATGTACTTCCAAAGCCTTGAAACCTCGTGATCCATAGTCAATATTATCATGACACCACGTGCACAAAACCTTTCCGGGACGATCGATTTTCCGAATAAAATCACCGAACAAAGTCGTAACTTTCTTCTTCCCAACAGTATCAGTGATTTCCCTTTCCATCCAGTCCCATCGAAACTTATTTTTGACATGTTTATCAATTTCTTTTACTCGTAAAGCGTCCTTTCTCTCGAGAACCGACATCGTTTACATATGGAAAATGGCGGTATGATGACGTTATTAACGTCATCATTCATAACAGATGTCCTGATTGGTCACAAGGAACATATCGACCAATCAACTACGGCGTAATATAAACTACGTCTCGAATCTTGATTTAGGGTCGGAAAAAAAAACGGAAAAACGGAAGATAATTTTTTTTCCCCCCCGAGATTAAAAAAGACGGAATACCGACTTTAGACGGAAAAATCACATGCCTGAATATTAGCTATGAATGATAAAACACTGAATATTGACAACATATGAATGTCACACACCCTCTCGATCGTCATTATTTACAATCAAGAGAAACACAACAAAAATGCAACAAACACAGCGAAATATGAACGCATAGGGTAAAAAACCTCCACCTACAATCTGATATACAGTATCTGATATATATCAGCTTTAGAACTTTGTTGTAAAAATCTCCTTCCGCGTCTGTCCCTGACACCCGCATTTCAGGCTGGTTGCTCTTGAAACACTCTGTGGAAACGCTCCCCACCCACACTGCTTGGTGCCTCGTCTGAGCTGCTGTGACTTAGATGACCATGGACCACATTGGAAACAAGCCTTTTGGCTTATTGTGCCATCCATTTGCCCTTTTAAAGCATTACATGGATTCAATTCTTTAAGATGTCAATAAACTTCTCAATCAATCAATCAAACCATAGTAACTAGTATATCATGGAAAAGCGCAGATTCCAAGCATTTAAATACTTTGTATAGTTACGGTCATTAGAAAACATCACTGCACATCATAATGGCAGCTACACTTTACATCTTAAAGTTCTAAAAAAATTATTTTGGAATGTCCGGCGGGCCAGATTGAAAAGCTTAACGGGCCTTAATTTGCCCAGGCCTGGTATAGGCCTGGGCAAATTAATAATAAATCTTATTTATTTATGTTTGTGTACCGTTACACCCCGACATACAGACTACCGTAACATCAACCGTTCACCGAGGGACCCCATATCTATCCACCTCTCAAAGACATGCATAAATAATGGATGTAATTATGTTTTATTTGGCAAATACATGTCCTATATTATATGTACTGCGTA
>NC_084731.1:9999919-10009919 GCF_033978785.1 Entelurus aequoreus
TAACAGTCTGGAGAGCTGGTTTTACAGGTGACATCAGTAAAACGGCTTTTCTGTGCACAAATTAGTACATATTTTTAAAGAAAAACTACCGCTGGGAGTGTTGCCCTCAAAGTTTAAGTGTTGTGCGTAGGTTGTCTGTGAGATGGTGCAACAGAGGACAGTTTACATTCTTTTGTGCCAAAGAACTACACACGGTAAAAAAGATAGATTTATCGACGTGAGTTATGCTGGGCCCAGGAAGCAACGGATCTATTAATCAAAGCTTCATAAATCTTCCAGGCATTTTCCTCAACGGAGGGGCAGACATGTCTCAGACTTGATACAAACATGCAAATCAGCTGCAACAAGATGTATTCATTTTGGACATCGGACTAGAGTTGGAACTGGTAGATAAAGTGATACAACAGAGTAAATAGAAGATATATGCTCCACTGCTAACCAGCCTGCCTCCCTCCCTGCGAGACCACTTTTGGGCATGGCCTGTGTTCTGACAAATTGTGTATAACCAGCGATTATAGACACATGGACAACTAACTATTAAAAACCTGTTTCTAATATATTAGTTGTCAAACTGTGTATATAACAAACAATCTCATGGAAACGGGAATAAATCATTTAGAGCAGGGGTCACCAACGCGGTGTCCGCGGGCACCAGGTAGCCCGTAGGGACCAGATGAGTAGCCCGCTGGCCTGTTCTAAAAATAGCTCAAATAGCAGCACTTACCAGTGAGCTGCCTCTATTGTATTTATTTACTAGCAAGCTGGTCTCGCTTTGCCCGACATTTTTAATTCTAAGAGAGACAAAACTCAAATAGAATTTGAAAATCCAAGAAAATATTTTAAAGACGTGGTCTTCACTTGTTTAAATAAATTCATTAATTGTTTTACTTTGCTTCTTATAACTTTCAGAAAGACAATTTTAGAGAAAAAATACAACCTTAAAAATTATTTTAGGATTTTTAAACACATATACCTTTTTACCTTTTAAATCCCTTCCTGTCATCAAAATTCTAAAATTAATCTTAATCAGGAAAAATGACTAATGATGTTCCATAAATTATTTTTTTAATTTTTTCAAAAAGATTCGAATTAGCTAGTTTTTCTCTTCTTTTTTTCGGTTGAATTTTGAATTTTAAAGAGTCGAAATTGAAGATAAACTATGTTTCAAAATTTAATTGTCATTTTTTTCGTGTTTTCTCCTCTTTTAAACCATTCAATTAAGTGTAAATATCATTAATTATTAATAATAACATAGAGTTAAAGGTAAATTGAGCAAATTGGCTATTTCTGGCAATTTATTTAAGTGTGTATCAAACTGGTAGCCCTTCGCATTAATCAGTACCCAAGAAGTAGCTCTTGCTTTCAAAAAGGTTTGGTGACCCCTGATTTAGAGTAAACGCCCTCAACAGGTGGAACTGCAAGGATCGGTTGATTAGATTATTTTTTTAATTTCCCCTGCAATTTTTCCACAAATTCAATTGTCTTTAAATTAGGGCTGGGCGATATGGCTGAAAACTGTCACGATATTAATGTTTTATATCGATCGATTTGGATATTTTTTTTATGACCTGTTGTAATGTAGTTAAAAATAAGGACCAGGAAAATTATATGAAATGTAAACATTTGTATTTAAAATGTAACCTTCCTGTGACTAAGGCAAAGCAGAAAATAAATGTCAACAAAACCATGGAAAACACTCAAATAATCAATGTAAACAACATTAGAAAATAACATTGAACACTTAATGACTCTGCCCTGCTGGTATCCGGCAAGGACAAGTCACAGGTAGAGAAAATCCTCAGTGCTGAGCTCTGTAGAACTTGCACCTGGCTCGCTGACAACAAGCTATCCATACACTTGGGTAAAACAGAATCCATCCTGTTTGGGTCCCACATCAACCTTAAGAAAGTCAATGACTTCACTATAAAAGTGGGTGACATTGTTATCACCAGGAAAGATGAGGTCACCTACCTAGGTTCCATTCTAGAGGCTAACCTTTCCTGTGATAAAATGGCAACCAAGGTAATCAAAAAGGTTAACCAACGAACAAGATTTCTCTACAGAATCTCCTCTCTGGTCAACAAAAGCACCGTGAGGATTCTGGCGGGAACTCTCGTTCAACCCTTTTTCGATTACGCATGCACCTCCTGGTACCCTAGCACCTCCAAAACCCTCAAATCTAGACTCCAAACATCCCAGAACAAGCTAGTCAGATTACTTGTAGACCTCCACCCCAGATCCCACCTCACTCCTACCCACTTCTCCAAAGTGGGCTGGCTCAAGGTGGAGGACAGAGTTAAACAACTTGCACTGAGCCTAGTCTATAAAATCCACTACACCTCCCTGATACCGAAGTACATGTCAAACTACTTCCTTAACGTAAATGACCGCCATAACCACAACACCAGGGGGAGCTCCACTAACCACGTTATACCCAGATTCCGATCTAACAAAGGTTTTAACTCATTCTCTTTCTATGCCACATCAATGTGGAATGCACTCCCAACAGGTATAAAAGAAAGGGCATCTCTATCCTCCTTCAAAACCGCAATAAAAGTTCACCTCCAGGCAGCTACAACCCTAAACTAACACCCTCCCCGGATTGCTAATAATCAAATGTAAACAATCAAATGCAGATACTTTTTCTTATGCCTTCTGATCTCTCTCTCTCTCTCTCTCTCTCTCTCTCTCTCTCTCTCTCTCTCTCTATGTCCACTACTTGCTGTCCATATCCTACCCCCCCCCCACCCCCCTCCACACCCCTGATTGTAAATAATGTAAATAATTCAATGTGATTATCTTGTGTGATGACTGTATTATGATGAAGTGATATATCTGTATCATGATTCAATTTAAGTGGACCCCGACTTAAACAAGTAGAAAAACTTATTCGGGTGTTTCCATTTAGTGGTCAATTGTACGGAATATGTACTTCACTGTGCAACCTACTAATAAAAGTCTCAATGAAAAAAAAAAAAAGCATTGCAATACACCCCCATACCATCACAGATGCTGGCTTTTGAACTTTGCGCCGAGAACAATCCGGATGGTTCTTTTCCTCTTTTGTCCGGAGGACACGACGTCCACAATTTCCAAACACAATTTGAAATGTGGACTCGTCAGACCACAGAACACTTTGCATCAGTCCATCTCAGACGAGCTCGGGCCCAGCGAAGCCGGCTGCGTTTCTGGGTGTTGTTGATAAATGGCTTTCGCTTTGCATAGTAGAGTTTTAACTTGCACTTACAAATGTAGCGACAAACTGTAGTTACTGACAGTTGTTTTTTTTAAGTGTTCCTGAGCCCATGGGGTGATATCCTTTACACACTGATGTCGGTTTTTGATGTAAAACCGACTGAGGGATGCTTACGTGCAGTGATTTCTCCAGATTCTCTGAACCTTTTGATGATATTACGGACCGTAGATGGTGAAATCCCTAAATTCCTTGCAATAGCTGGTTGAGAAATGTCGTTCTTAAACAATTTTCTCACGCATTTGTTGACAAAGTGGTGACCCTCGCCCCGTCCTTGTTTGTGAACGACAAGCTGCTTTTATACCCAATCATGGCACCCACCTGTTCCCAATTAGCCTGTTCACCTGTGGGATGTTCCAAATAGGTGTTTGATGAGCATTCCTCAACTTTCTCAGTCTTTTTTTGCCACTTTTGCCAGCTTTTTTTAAACATGTTGCAGGCATCAAATTCCAAATGAGCTAATATTTGTTAAGTATCTTGTCTTTGCAGTCTATTCAATTGAATATGGGTTGAAAAGGATTTGCAAATCATTGTATTTTGTTTTTATTTACCATTTACACAACGTGACAACTTCACTGCTTTTGGGTTTTGTATATTGATATCAGTTTATCGCCAATCCTAGCTTAAATAAACGTTAAGAATGATCCAACACACTGTAATGAACAGGTTATGTACGAGAGATTGGCTCCAGAAGTATTTGCAGCGCACGCGCCGGAAAAACACAGTTGTCAGTGTGTGAGTGAAGCAGCCAGCTGCTGCTGCACTGTGTGCTTTGAGTCAGATAATTCACACAGTTCTACGGTTTCACTGAGAACATTTACAGTAATGTTGATTTTTAGTTAACCTTACAGCCGTGTTTATTTACGTGTGCCAGGCATTGCGGCATGCAAGTGAAAATGAACGTCATAAAAAGCTCAGAGAGGATATGCAACTATTTATTTATTTCATAAAAAAAACCACATGCACATTTATTCACGGCCAATTATGCACAGTAGATGATGTCATCATCAACAGCCCCTGCAACTCACCCACCACAAATAGATTGCAATCCCGTGGGAAGCTCACGGCTGTGCAAAAGGAGCACTCTGAGCCACGCTTACTTTACAGTAAATCCACTGAAAGCTTAGCCTTGCAGGAGTACATTTCTAATGCTCAATCAGATGGTGTCGTGACATGGCTGCGGTGGACGGGTGGGCTTGGGCTAGCTGGTTACAAAGGCTGCACTCTTTCCATGGCCAGGAGGAGGGGACGTGGTGAGAGGCGGCATTAAAAACCGCCACACTCAGCGACTGAGTCCAATCCCTTTAATCCCCGCTGGTATGCTGCAGCGACTAATGCTCATTAGGGTTGTACGGTATACCGGTAATAATAAAAAATACCGCGATACCTAGTGATTGAAATCGGTACTATACTGCCTTTGAAAAGTACCGGTACCGTTCTTTCAGATGAATGCGGTGGTGACTACAGAGCTGAGGCGCATGATGTAGAGCAGGGGTCACCAACCTTTTTGAAACCAAGAGCTACTTCTTGGGTACTGATTAATGCGAAGGGCTACCAGTTTGATACACACTTAAATAAATTGCCAGAAATAGCCAATTTGCTCAATTTACCTTTAACTCTATGTTATTATTATTAATTAATGATATTTAAACTTAATTGAACGGTTTAAAAGAAAAGAAAACACGAAAAAAAATGACAATTAATTTTGAAACATAGTTTATCTTCAATTTCGACTCTTTAAAATTCAAAATTCAACCGAAAAAAAGAGGATAAAAACTAGCTAATTCGAATCTTTTTGAAAAAATTTAAAAAATAATTTATGGAACATCATTAGTAATTTTTCCTGATTAAGATTAATTTTAGAATTTTGATGACATGTTTTAAATAGGTTAAAATCCAATCTACAATTTGTTAGAATATATAACAAATTGGACCAAGCTATATTTCTAACAAAGACAAATTGTTATTTCTTCTAGATTTTCCAGAACAAATTGTTTAAAAGAAATTCAAAAGACTTTGAAATAAGATTTAAATTTGATTCTACAGATTTTGTAGATTTGCCAGAATAATTTTTTTGAATTTTAATCATAATAAGTTAGAAGAAATATTTCACAAATATTCTTCGTCGAAAAAACAGAAGCTAAAATGAAGAATTAAATTAAAATGTATTCATTATTCTTTACAATAAAAACAATACATTTACCTGAACATTGATTTAAATTGTCAGGAAAGAAGAGGAAGGAATTTAAAAGGTAAAAAGGTATATGTGTTTAAAAATCCTAAAATCATTTTTAAGGTTGTATTTTTTCTCTAAAATTGTCTTTCTGAAAGTTATAAGAAGCAAAGTAAAAAAAATAATCAATTTATTTAAACAAGTGAAGACCAAGTCTTTCAAATATTTTCTTGGATTTTCAAATTCTATTTGAGTTTTGTCTCTCTTAGAAGTAAAAATGTTGGGCAAAGCGAGACCAGCTTGCTAGTAAATAAATACAATTTTAAAAAATAGAGGCAGCTCACTGGTAAGTGCTGCTATTTGAGCTATTTTTAGAACAGGCCAGCGGGCTACTCATCTGGTCCTTACGGGGTACCTGGTGCCCGCGGGCACAGCGTTGGTGACCCCTGATGTAGAGTGTGTCAAAACGAACACACAAAGTGCATACAAGCAATAACATCTTGGAGAGGAGGAATGGCAAAAAAACGATAATTCTACTTAGGGCTGGGCCATATATCAAATATACTCGATATATCGCGGGTTTGTCTCTGTGCGATATAGAAAATGACTATATCGTGATATTGGAGTATACGTTCTCACGCAGTTGCTTTTAGCTGCGGGCATTACACTGCAGGCTCTTCTCACTATTTCTATTTCACAGAGACATAAAACAAGCGCACCTTCTTACATACGTCACATACTGTCGCGCGTGCGACGTCACACGCTCTCGCGGAGCAGAGGTAAAGTTAGCTGTGATGCTAGCAGAGCGGTGCGAGTGGTAATACGAGAGAGAGAAGGTGCCAATCTGGTAACAAATGAAGGAAGAATTAATCCCAAGAAAAACAGCACGGGGTCCGTCGTCTGGCGGTGGTTTGGCTTCAAGCAGGAAGATGTTGAACAGACAACCGTAATATGTCAAGTGTGCGGCAAAAGCGTTGCTACAAAAAGTAGCAGCACTGCTAATTTGTAGCATCCTTTGAAAAGTCACCCGCTGGAGAATGAAGAGTGCTTGAAACTCCGCATGTCAACATCTCCGTTCGATGCCACACCAACAAAATGCCGAAGCAACTATTTCCAGATCAACACCGTGTGATAAAAATAGTGTAAAAAAGAATGAGATAACGTCCGCAAGAACCTACCACAAAGCGAAGGACATACACTATTTGATTTCCTATTATGCAGCTCATTTTTATTTGACACTTATTGAAATATCTTGTGTGACATCATGCACAAAAGTGCACTTTATTTGTTTTAAACTATTGTAGTGGCGTTCTGTACAAAAAGTGCACTTTAATTTAGTGTTGTTTTGATATGTCATCTTAGTGACATCATGCACAAAAGTGCACTAATAGCTTGTTTTAAAATGTCTCTGACAATCTTGCACTTTCTGTTTTGAAATGACATGAATGTTTGTGCCACTGCTTAATAACTGTTTCATAAATACACTTTTGCTAAATTGACTTAGGTATTTGGGCTTCAAAACCAACGATACAGGTGACGCTTTAAACAAGGAAGCAACGCGCTTCAAGTGTTGCTTTAAAACACGCCTTGCCAAATGTGGCGATTACTATTACCACCTTTGCTTCAAACTTGGGTAAACATTTAAAAGATAAGCATTCAAATCTGCACAAGGAGTTATAAAGAGTGGCTGGTAATAATCTCGTTTTACACCTGTCCGGCTGTTCTGCTCCGGTGCAGACGTCACTGTTTTCACTTGGTCTGCTAAGCTACGCTTTCCGGTCAGAATTCGAGGCCGCCGATTTGTGACAATCTGGTCTCTTTATTATTTGTTTTGCAGGACACAACCAGACCCGTTCATCACTCTACTGCGCAGTGCAGCGCTACGTCTCTCTCTCTGTCTCTTTACTACTACTGACGTCATTCAGACAACACGTTGCCATTCTCGCAAACACACATACAGGCTACTCTCATAAGTTAACAGCTACTCTGTTGTGTAGATACGTAGACGTGCACACAGCCGCTTGGCTTGATGCCAAATATTAGCGGAGTTAAGACCCATCTAACGTCAACTAGTGCAAGTAAAATGACTGAATTTGGTATAAAAAAATTGCTACAATTTGTGTTTTATCTTTAACAATTGTGTTTTACCTGCTACATGGCTTATCTGACTACATTTATCCATAGTTTTGTTTTTGGTACTTACTAGGGGTGTAACGGTACACAACAATTTCGGTTCGGTACGTACCTCGGTTTAGAGGTCACGGTTTGGTTAATTTTCGGTACAGTATGAAAACAACAAAATATACATTTTTGGGTTATTTATTTACCAAATTTGCAAAATTTTCCACCAAAAATATTTCTCTTAGTGGAATATTTGATGTGAAGTAATGGGAACCTTGGATAGGTCAATAATTCATAATAACATTGATTTTGATTTAATATTATGTTTTGAGCAATGACAGTTTGAAAGAAAAAAAAACAGCTTTGTTTTATTAGTCAACATTGCAACTTTTTCTAAATTACATTTAACCTTTAAGCTTTTTTATTTCACTTTTGTTATGTTTTTGTTTATTTTAATAGTATTTTTAGAATGTGCCGTGGGCCCTTAAAACATTAGCTGTGGGCCGCAAATGGCCTCCGGGGCACACTTTTGACAAAAGTTCAATCTGATCATTCTATGGATAAAAAGCAGAGCCTGGCGACGCATGCGCGTTTATCATAACTCTCTCACTCTCTCTGTCTCTGCCCCTCCCTCACCAATGCTGCTGCCCGCACAATTTATTTTGTTTTTAACCCCTTCTTAACCCTGAACGTACATTGAAAATACATGCAACCCTAACTCAAAATGCCGGACATTTGAGGCATTTAAGAAACTCCGCCCTGACAGCTCCGCAAAAGAGGACATGTCCGGTGAAAAGAGGACGTATGGTCAGTCAATCGTAGCCCGTTAGCTGCTAGCATGCCGTGTGTTGTGCCTCGGTGTGCATTGTTTATACAACGTGTGTTACGCTACTTAATATGTCCGCGTGGAAACTCGTTCGGTACACCTCCGAACCGAACCGGAACCCCCGTACCGAAACGGTTTAATACAAATACACGTACAGTTACACCCCTAGTACTTACTAATAATTGTATTTTTCTTAAAGCACAGACCAGGATTGACAACCATAAATCATGAAGCATTTAATACAATGTTTTTCTTATATTCTAATCTAATCCTTGATTATAGCAGACTATATGCAATATGGACAATTGTTCTTTGAGTGGAACAAGAAAAACAATGTGTTTAATGGCCTTTAATTTATATTTCAACCTTCTAAAATTGTTCTTTGAGTGCAAAAGGGAACATGTTTATTGTATTGTAAGATTTTCGGTTAAAATAAAGCCAAAATGTTTCCCTTATCGTGAAACAGCAGTTAGCACAAGGAGCACATACCAGCATAGACATTACTTGTGTGTAATGGGCTGTAACCATCCACCGCATTCCGAACATTTTTTTGCAACACAAGCCATTTAAAAACGCCTCGTTATCTCTCTCAGGGTGGAGGGGAAGGACCTTCAACTACACCACCCCCCCACCCCCGTGCTTGAATTGTTTGGATTCATTTAAAGGGTGTGTTAAGTGCCACTTGTGCTTAAAGCAGAAGTGTATATTGAATTCGCAGAAATGCTGCTGAATCACCGATTAAGGCTGTTTGTTTTTATTAAATAGCCAATGAGCGGAAAAAAAAGGAAGCAGGTGGGAGGGAGGCGCTGCACGCGAGCCATCGGACTCACTATTTATACCCATGAGTGTTTGTGCATTTGAGATGATTGTGAAGCTAGATAGTTCCCACAATGCACTGCTTTATAGGTAGTGAATGGCTGAAATACAACCAAACTTGATGTGGAGCATTTTGGACTGACAATTATATTCATAAGCATCAACATGGACTTCAATCTCAATAGGAGTATAAATGGTGCTTGTGACGGAGCGAGTGTTGAAGACTGCTACTCTCCTCTGGCTACAAGGGTGAGGGTGTGTGCGGTGCACTTTCAGCAAAGCGGTGCTGTGACTAAAATGCATTTTCCAATGTGTGTGTGTCATATTATGACCCTCCAGTTTTGCTTGTTTGGCTTATTTAATTTATTAGAAGTGCTAAAGGAGGGCTATTGTTTTGCTATCATATTTAAAATGCTAATTTATGGTAATAAACAATTCCGTACGGGAATGGTAGAAGACCCCTTTGGTATATTGTCTGTATGCCTGAGGGAGGCCTAGGAGGGGTTTGGGAGTTGGAGATAGGCGTAGTATAATTGCTAGTGACGTACTGCTATATTTTTGCGAGCACGATCTGCAATTATGCAATTCCACAATTATGTCATTACCTACTTTTTTCCTACTTAGTTTTCCACTCAACTATAATTTTCGTTTGGGCGTTTAAAAAATAAGCTTACCCCCTCACCTGCCTTACATCTTCTGTCTGATGTTTTACTAAGGATGTTCCAATCAGGTTTTAATGCTGGCGATTCCAGTTATCAATGAGAGAGCTAGGCCAATACAAATACTGACACCGATCACATGTATCAAGTGA
>NC_084731.1:10012419-10033459 GCF_033978785.1 Entelurus aequoreus
AAATGCACTTTATTTGTTTTAAACTATTGTAGTGGCGTTCTGTACAAAAAGTGCACTTTAATTTAGTGTTGTTTTGATATGTCATCTTAGTGACATCATGCACAAAAGTGCACTAATAGCTGATTTTAAAATGTCTGACAATCTTGCACTTTCTGTTTTGGAAATGACATGAATGTTTGTGCCACTGCTTAATAACTGTTTAATAAATACACTTTTGCTAAATTGACTTAGTTGTGGTTTCCCTCTCTGCATGAAAGTTTAAAATGAGCATATATTAATGCAGTATGAAGAAGAATGTTTTAATGTAGACACATAGAATCACCTTACTGCTGTGATTATATGCATCAAGTGTTCATTCAAGGCTAAGGCAAAATATCCATATATATATCGTGTATCGTGACATGGCCTAAAAATATTGAGATATTAGTAAAAGGACATATTGCCCAGCCTTAGTTGTGTATAAACTAATATATAAAACACCATGCAATTTTCATGCCATTATTGTTTACATCAGCGACTTATGTTCAACGTTTACAAAAAAGTAAACAAATACACACATGATCGTTGACAGCCACGAATCAAAATAAACATTCACGATACAGCACATAAACAACACTGGCAGGTCTAGAACTGCTGAGTTTGGAGGGCAAATGATCGACTAATTGAGTACTCCATTTAAACTATGAAATTAACCTACCTAAAGAAGTTGTGCAGCTTGCTACATTTTTTCCCCAACAGCCTGTAATTGTTCGGGTTTTCTTTTTTTAAATTTTTCTTTGCATTCTGAGAGCTGCCTGACCTAAATTCAACAAACACCTGACGTCCTTCCAGACCCCGATGCAAATAGTGGATCCCTCTGAAAATCTCAGAAACAACTCGGCTGTTCTCGTTGTCGGTTAACCTTTGACACATGCTTCCAAAATTGTTGTTTGCACCGATTGACGTTAATTATGCGAAGTCTTAAACAGTTGAAAATGTAAGAAAAAAAGTAATGTCGGGTTGTTTTCATCAACTTATTTGACGAAACAATTACGTTACAATTGTCCATTAACAAGTAAAAAGTCAAGGCCGGTCACGGCAAGTTATTGCTGTCGATGTTGGTCAATTTTTTAAATTCGAACCCTGTTTAGGTATTAAAATTAAATTTTCTGATTAAATTAATAGGCGTTTTATTCTCTCAGTTCGGACCAATACAGTAGTTCAGTACAAAGGCATTTTGTGCATGCCTGCAAGTCCGCATTCAGGGCAGGATTACTGGTGCCGTGCGGTGAGACTAAAGTGCTGCTTCCTCTCAACGTTGTGTTTAACTTCTATGCTCGTGTTAGACATATTTCTTTATTTGATACCTCTGGGCTACACTTCCAACATTGTACCTCTTGTACAACGTTGATTGGACATTAATTACGTCGTAACGAGCCTGATTTTGCGACGGTGTAACGGGAGGTTGCACACACACACGGACACAAACACATTCACACACAAACGTACACAACCGGATCACGACAGATAAAGGCAACTTGTTCCGTGCATGATTATACTGAGCATCGTTAATTGTCAATAGCTTAATACTGCGGTATCTTCTAACAGACATTTCCGCCATGTTTGATTGAGGTAACATATGTTAGTTAGTTAGTTAGTTTATTATTTCTTCAGTCAGTGGTCAACAAAATAGACAAACAGTTTTACATAAACAAACAGTTGTACATTCATGAATTGACAATGTTACAGACCGAAAGAGTTTAGGCTGAAGTTGAGCACTTATTACTAGAGATGTCCGATAATATCGGGCTGCCGATATTATCGGCCGATAAATGCTTTAAAATGTAATATCAGAAATGATCGGATTCAAAAAGTAAAATTTATGACTTTTTAAAACGCCGCTGTGTACACGGACGTAGGGAGAAGTACAGAGCGCCAATAAACCTTAAAGGCACTGCCTTTGCGTGACGGCCCAATCACATAATATCTACGGCTTTTCACACCCACAAGTGAATGCACTGCATACTTGGTCAACAGCCATACAGGTCACACTGAGTGTGGCCGTATAAAGAACTTAAACACTGTTACAAATATGCGCCACACTGTGAACCCACACCAAACAAGAATGACAAACACATTTCGGGAGAACATCCGCACCGTAACACAACATAAACACAACAGAACAAATACCCAGAACCCCTTATGGGGTAAAACTGATGGCAGTCTAAAGTTCAAGATTTTTGGAGCTCTTTGTTCAGTGGATCAGATGTTTGATGAAGCTCTGTGTCTATCTACCACCACTACTGTTTTCTGTTTATTTGTTACAGTTTGTGGCAGGACACCTCTGCCTCTGTTTCACTTTATGTTGCTGGTAAATAATATGGTTGTAGTAGTAGGCTAAAGTTAAATTATTTAGTATGCACTAATTAAAGGGGCAGAGCTTTGAGACATTTTAGCTTTTATATTTTATAAGATATATTTTTTGTAAGAACCACAATTAATAAATATATTTCAGTGAATAACTTATTGTTCAAATCTGTATATAAATATGTACATAAAGTGTTGTAATTATATTGTAAAATGGATGGATGGATGGACGTTTAAAACAAAACTGTTATTATTAATTAGTAAGTATACATTTTTTGAGCCTTTTTAGAGAAAATCTAATCATTGTAGTAAATTATGCAAATTACTCGACGATGTCATGGTGACCACGCCCATAGCCACGCCCCCACCGCCACAGGTATCTTGGCAGTTTATGGGAAACACTGGTAACACATTTCTTCTCTTGAGTACACACTGTGGGAAGAGTAGTAACAGTTTGAATAAATCCTACTAAATTGAAGCTTCTTTGGACCCTCGTTGCTGAAGGTGATGTTTTCTTAACCCAATCGTTCATGTTTAATTCGGAGCAATTGATCAACTTCCCTTGAAGACTAGGTTTGCATTTTTTATTGCAGCTCTTGGCTGCTGCTCCTACCTGGCATGACTGAGCCAAGTTTAAAGGTTTGGGGGAGGGATGGCGGATAATCAAAACAAACATGTGCACATGCACGCGGGGTAGTCACTCATTATGTGTCCATCCACTAAATGAGTCCCATTTCTCAAATAGATCGGCTCTAAATAAGCTTTCTACAACCCATGGAAACACCTACCGATCGTGTTCGGTTATTGAAAAGTCGGACTAATTCTAGGGGTGTAACGGTACGTGCATTTGTATTGAACCGTTTCGGTACGGGGGTTCCGGTTCGGTTCGGAGGTGTACCGAACGAGTTTCCACACGGACATATTAAGTAGCGTAACGCACGTTGTGTAAACAATGCACACCGAGGCACAACACACGGCATGCTAGCAGCTAACGGGCTACGATAGACTGACCATACGTCCTCTTTTCACCGGACATGTCCTCTTTTGCGGAGCTGTCAGGGCGGAGTTTCTTAAATGCCTCAAATGTCCGGCATTTTGAGTTAGGGTTGCATGTATTTTCAATGTACGTTCAGGGTTGAGAAGGGGTTAAAAACAAAACAAATTGTGCGTGCAGCAGCATTGGTGAGGGAGGGGCAGAGACAGAGAGAGAGAGAGAGAGTTATGATAAACGCGCATGCATCGCCAGGCTCTGCTTTTTATCCATAGATTTATCAGATTTAATTTTTTATTATCTATAGCAGGGGTGTCAAAAGTGTGCCCCGGAGGCCATTTGCAGCCCACAGCTAATGTTTTAAAGGCCCACGGCACATTCTAAAAATACTATTAAAAGAAACAAAAACATAACAAAAGTGAAATAAAAAAGCTTGAAGGTGAAATGTAATTTAGAAAAAGTTGCAATGTTGACTAATAAAACAAAGCTGTTTTTTTTTTCCTTTAAAACTGTCATTTCTCAAAACATAATATTGAATCAAAATCAATGTTATTATGAATTATTGACCCATCCAAGGTTCCGATTACTTCACATCAAATATTCCACTAAGAAAAATATTTTTGGTGGAAGATTTTGCAAATTTGGTAAATAAATAACCCAAAAATGTACATTTTGTTGTTTTCTTACTGTACCGAAAATGAACCGAACCGTGACCTCTAAACCGAGGTACGTACCGAACCGAAATGTTTGTGTACCGTTACACCTAGAGATGTCCGATAATATCGGCCTGCCGATATTATCGGCCGATATATGCGTTAAAATGAAATATCGGAAATTATCGGTATCGTTTTTTTTATTATCGGTATCGTTTTTTTGTTTTGTTTTGTTTTTTTTAATTAAATCAACATAAAAAACACAAGATACACTTACAATTAGTGCACCAACCCAAAAAACCTCCCTCCCCCATTTACACTCATTCACACAAAAGGGTTGTTTCTTTCTGTTATTAATATTCTGGTTCCTACATTATATATCAATATATATCAATACAGTCTGCAAGGGATACAGTCCGTAAGCACACATGATTGTGCGTGCTGCTGGTCCACTAATAGTACTAACCTTTAACAGTTAATTTGACTAATTTTCATTCATTACTAGTTTCTATGTAACTGTTTTTGTATTGTTGTACTTTCTTTTTTATTCAAGAAAATGTTTTTAATTTATTTATCTTATTTTACTAATTTTTTTAAAAAGTACCTTGTCTTCACCATACCTGGTTGTCCAAAATAGGCATAATAATGTGTTAATTCCACGACTGCATATATCGGTCGATATCGGGATCGGTAATTAAAGAGTTGGACAATATCGGAATATCGGATATCGGCAAAAAGCCATTATTGGACATCCCTAGTTACACCCCTAACTAATACACCTTAAATACGCGATTGAAAACAAGATCTCTCGAGTGGGTGTGTGCCGCCGGAGGGGACCCTTCGTATCGCAAATGCGGCAGATACCATTCAATAAAAACGTAGCAACAAATGTAATGAAGAGGAGACAGTTTATTTGCTTTACAAATTAAAATAACGGAACATTTTGAAGTGCATCGATGGGAAGAAAAGGGAAACAGAGATTTATTTCAGAAAGTAGCTAAGGAAATGGGAGATTCCCGAACGAAATACGAATTGACAAAACTATTTTAAATAGCTGCAACATAATGGCACTTTAAGTAGATAGGATCTTTGATCCAAGACACAACATATATTTAACTAAAATGTTATTTTCTTTGTGCTCGAAAAAAGAAAAGTATTGAGAATGTCTCCATGTTAAGAAACTCGACTTCTGGCTTCGCCATGATGTCTTGTTAGTTGTTATGAGAGTAGCGTATGTGTGTGGCCCTTTAAGATATGACAGCATGTGAGGTGAGTGACGTCAGTGAGTGCGTGGGTGAGAGAGGCGAGGGAGCGGCAACAGTGAGTGCCTGCAGGTGCTCTAGCTTGGTGGATGGCTGCGTCCAATAAAGTCACAAAGTTGCAACAAACCGCCGGCCTCGTCATTCACTCTCAGCTGTAAAGACCCACTTCCGGGTAAAGTGAAGGTTGTTAGCCCCGAAGTACATAG
Source organism: Entelurus aequoreus (assembly GCF_033978785.1). Lineage (NCBI taxonomy): Eukaryota > Metazoa > Chordata > Actinopteri > Syngnathiformes > Syngnathidae > Entelurus > Entelurus aequoreus. The sequence goes on from NC_084731.1 coordinate 10,017,878, forward strand.
GCCCTGGAGGAACGTCTCCCATGCGCCCCTCGACTACGGTCTGGGAGCCCCCCGCGCCCTCACCCACACAAAGCACGCCTTTTCTTTTCCTTGTGACACAGAAGGACGACACCGCAGCGCTCCAATAAAACACACTCAGATCTTCTGTTTCTAGCCGATGCTACCTAAAAAATAACGTAAAATAACGCAGTAACGCATCATGTAGTAACGGTAACTGAGTTACTGAATATAAAAACGCATTAGATTACTAGTTACCACTAGGGATGTCCGATAATGGCTTTTTGCCGATATCCGATATTCCGATATTGTCCAACTCTTTAATTACCGATACCGATATCAACCGATACCGATATCAACCGATATATGCAGTCGTGGAATTAACACATTATTATGCCTAATTTGGACAACCATGTATGGTGAAGATAAGGTACTTTTTAAAAATAATAATAAAATAAGATAACTAAATTAAAAACATTTTCTTGAATAAAAAAGAAAGTAAAACAATATAAAAACAGTTACATAGAAACTAGTAATTAATGAAAATGAGTAAAATTAACTGTTAAAGGTTAGTACTATTAGTGGACCAGCAGCACGCACAATCATGTGTGCTTACGGACTGTGTCCCTTGCAGACTGTATTGATATATATTGATATATAATGTAGGAACCAGAATATTAATAACAGAAAGAAATGGAGGGAGGGAGGTTTTTTGGGTTGGTGCACTAATTGTAAGTGTATCTTGTGTTTTTTATGTTGATTTAATTTAAAAAAAAAAAAAAAAAAAAAAACGATACAGAAAATTAAAAAAACGATACTGATAATTTCCGATATTACATTTTAACGCATTTATCGGCCGATAATATCGGCAGGCCGATATTATCGGACATCCCTAGTTACCACCGAAAATAACGGCGTTAGTCCCAACACTGAATACGAGTGAGATGGAACAGAATGAAGCAGGTATATAACAAGGCTAAAAATAAAGAGTACACAAACCTCTTCAGGCTGCATTTGTGCACTCCAAACTGATGAACAATACCTCTGTATTCCACACTGGCAAGATAGTCCAGAACAATAGCCACCTTAATCTGGAACAGTATCGGTCGTGGCACGAATGTTTTTTTCCTTCGGATTTAAAACTCCTTCCATCAATCTACTGAGCCTTATGAATGAACTCCGACACAATCACACGTTTTCTTTCAAGGATTTGCCGTCTTTTTTTCGAACCTGAATCCGCCCGCTCCGAGACTTTCTTTGTAGTAGCGCCATGTTCCTAGCGTGATCTAAAATAATGTCTTGATGATGTCTTCTGTTTAGCATCAGCATAGCCATTAGAGACGTATTTTTGTAATCTGCTCCAATATTACAGCGGACATCAGGTACAATTGAGCTAGGCTGTCGATTTGTAAGGAGCAGCAGATGCCTGGTGTGACATCATAGGTCATCCGGAAAAGCAATATATTAACCCTTTCCTCAGACTAAGGGAGGCACATGGCGTATAAACAATAGGGAGTGTGCTGTGACACTGGAGCTTCACATGTACGTGTGAAAATACAAAAAAATACAAAAATATTTGAGAAATCCGACTAATTTAGTGCATGGAAACAGTGAGTGTATTGCAGGGGTCACCAACCTTTTTGAAACCAAGAGCTACTTCTTGGGTACTGATTAATGCGAAGGGCTACCAGTTTGATACACACTTAAATAAATTGCCAGAAATAGCCAATTTGCTCAATTTACCTTTAACTCTATGTTATTATTAATAATTAATGATATTTATCTTTGTGGAAGCACTGATCATCTTAATGATTTGTCACAATAAATATATACTGTATAGGAACAGATAAATATCAATATGCAACACTTTATTTTTTATATTTTCTCTAAGTGCACATTTTTCAAATTGAACATTTTCAAATGATCACTTTTCAGACAGTCTTGTGAAATCACAATATCCCATTTTAACTAGCTAGCCACTAACATTTTTTAACAAATCATGAATTACTTTGCACCATGTTTGTACAAATAACTCTTGTAAAATACAAAAGTCAACTCTCAAATTTTTAAATAAATCATGTCACACTTTGAACTGGACACCAAATCTGTTATCGGTTTCTTTGTTAGTTAGTGAAGACCAAGTCTTTAAAATATTTTCTTGGATTTTCAAATTCTATTTGAGTTTTGTCTCTCTTAGAATTAAAAATGTCGAGCAAAGCGAGACCAGCTTGCTAGTAAATAAATAAAATTTAAAAAATAGAGGCAGCTCACTGGTAAGTGCTGCTATTTGAGCTATTTTTAGAACAGGCCAGCGGGCTACTCATTTGGTCCTTACGGGCTACCTGGTGCCCGCAGGCACTGCGTTGGTGACCCCTGGTGTATTGCAATCACTAGTCCGTACCTACAAACCTAAAAGTACAAAGCAATAGAAAGGTTAAAAAATAACTACGGATGTTCCGATCAGGGTTTTATACTGCCGATTCTGATACTGATCATACACGAGTGAGATCAGCCAAGACCAATCACATGTGTTAACTGTACATGTTTCTGATTGAGTGCTGTTGACTAGGGCTGCACCATTTTAAGAAAAAAAAACAATTCCGATTTGTCTTTCCAACATTCCGATTAGATTTTCGATTTCCATATATAAAAATGTAAATAACAAAGAAGGAAGACATGTTACTTTTAGACTGTCAATCAACAATCCCTCCCCCCCATTCTACAGAGGCATTATAGAGACCAACTGCATCTCTGTCTGGACTGGAGCCTGCAGTGCCTCAGACTGGAAGTCTCTGCAGAGAGTGGTGAGGACGGCGGAAAAGATCATCAGGACTCCTCTTCCTCCTATCCAGGAGATCGCAAAGAGCCACTGCTTGACCAGGGTTCAGAAAATCTGCAGAGACTCCTCCCACCCCCACCAAGGACTGTTTTCACTGCTGGACTCTAGAAGGAGGTTCCGCAGCCTCTGAACCAGAACCTCAAGGTTCTGTAACAGCTTCTTCCCTCAGGCCGTAAGACTCTGAACGCATCATAAGAATCCCCTCAATTCCCCCCAAAAATGAATTAACTCGCTGGAATATAAAGACAATATAACATACATCCATAAACGTGGATGCATATGCAAAAGTGCAATATATTTATCTGTACAGTAATCTATTTATTTATATCTGCACCTTATTGCTTTTTTATCCTGCACTACCATGAGCTAATGCAACAACATTTTGTTCTTATCTGTACTGTAAAGTTCAAATCTGAATGACAATAAAAAGGAAGTCTAAGTCTAAGCCTAAATCTAACATATCAGTGTTTCCCATAAACCGCCAAGATACCTGTGGCGGTGGGGGCGTGGCTATGGGCGTGGTCACCATGACATCATCGAGTAATTTGCATAATTTACTACAATCATATGATTTTCTCTAAAAGGCTCAAAAAATGTATACTTACTAATTAATAATAACAGTTTTGTTTTAAACGTCCATCCATCCATCTTACAATATAATTACGACACTTTATGTACATATTTATATACAGATTTGAACAATAAGTTATTCACTGAAATATATTTATTAATTGTGGTTCTTACAAAAAATATATCTTACAAAATATAAAAGCTTAAATGTCTCTTAAAGCTCTGCCCCTTTAATTAGTGCATACTAAATAATTTAACTTTAGCCTACTACTACAACCATATTATTTACCAGCAACATAAAGTGAAACAGAGGCAGAGGTGTCCTGCCACAGTCAGTAACAAATAAACAGAAAACAGTAGTGGTCAAATACAAATAAGGCAACAAGAGAAGTATCCTACACTTCTCTTTTGTAAAGTAAATCTGAACAGCCTATATGGGCAGCTACATCAACTATATGATTTGCCTGAGAAGCTGGACAGGACAAAAATAAAATAAAATAAAATAAAAAATTAAAAAATAAAAATTTAATTTTTTTTTATTATTATTTGTAATTCTTTCGTGGTGGGCCGCCACAAATAAATGAATGTGTGGGAAACACTGCATATTCTTGTCTGTAATAATTTACTTTAAAATATATTTGGCTTTATGCAGATAGACTCAGAGATTTTGTCTACATTGTGGTTTTAAACTGAGGAAATAATTAATAAAAACTATACAGTACTTATAATATAATCATCCATTTTCTACCGCTTGTCCCTCTCTGGGTCGCGGGTGGTGCTGGAGCTTATCCCAGCTGCATTCGTATAATATATAATAATAATTCAAGTATCCATTTAAACTTATTTCTCTGCAAAATTGTTTCCAATTGTACTGTAATTGGACGGCAACTACCTTCGTTATCCTAAATAAATAAACTGACTCAAAATAAAATGTAAGTAAACATTTAGCACTGAACATCTTAAAGTGCTTTTTTTTTTTCTCATTTGAAAAAAAAACGAGGTTGGGCGTTGTCTTTTTGTTTGTTGCAATAACGAGATCATGGCATTCTCACTTGGTCGCCCATGTTGATGGGCTCATATGGCCCATCAGATTTGAAGCTGAAATATTACAACGAGACTGATTTTTGATTGAGACTTTTATTAGTAGGTTGCACAGTGAAGTACATATTCCGTACAATTGACCACTAAATGGTAACACCCGAATAAGTTTTTCAACTTGTTTAAGTCGGGGTCCAAGTTGGCTTTGTAATCATATTTTCACCTCCTAATTTTTGTTACATTGCGGCACTTCTCACTATCTGTCTGTACGTGCGTCCTGTTTTTATTACGGCTGGCGCCCCGCTCTCAGCCCGCCGAGACAAAGATTGTGAATGACTGAAAACTGCGTTCAGTTAATTCTACTGTTAAATAAACGCACCTCCTCTTGCGGTTATGTAATCACACTTAATTAAAACCTCAAAGTCAATTTGTGCAGCCCTAGTGTGTGTGTAAGTACTTTTTGAGCACATTCAACAATATTGCGATCATTTTGATAATAAAACATGTGATCACAATAACGGTGGTATGAAATAGTTTTTGCACAGCTGCTGCAATCAGAGTGGTGGTATGTGGGTGCTGTGATCTGTTTTTAAAAATAATTTTTATTGCACCCATGTTAAAAAGGCAATTACAACGTTGAAGGTGTGCATTTATTAGAAAAAAATGAAGGTTATGGCAAGCTGTATTCCCTATAAAGAGTGTTCATCCAATTATTCAAACAAACCAATCGCACTAAAATAATCGATACCTGCAGCTGTAGTAACTGGTGAGCAAGGGAGTACAACAAGTCAACAGTTAAGAAGTAGAGGGCATTATTTTACATTTAAGTGGCATAAACTTGATGCACTTTTTGTGTACAATTGCAATAGATCAGTGTTTCTTAACCTGGGTTCGATGGAACCCTACGGGTTCGGTGAGTCGGGCTCAGGGGTTCGGCGGAGGTCAAGACACACCCATCTCATTGTGTGAATAAAAACTTCTCCCTATCTAATCGTGTAAATAAAAACTTCTCCCTATCGGTGTATTGCAGATACGGCAACAGCAGAAGTCAGACTGATTTGCAGGTGTGTAATTTGTTGTGAGTTTATGCACGGTGTTGGTTTTGTTGTTTGAACAAGGTGATGTTCATGCACGGTTCATTTTGTGCACCAGTAAAAAAACATGGTAACACTTTAGTATGGGGAACATATTCACCATTAATTAGTTGTTTGTTAACATGCAAATTAGTAACATATTGGCTCTTAACAAGTCATTATTAAGTACTTATTAATGCCTTATTCGGCATGGCCTTATTATAACCCTAACCCTCTAACCCTGGCCCTAACCTTAACCAAATAACTCTAAATTAAATCTTTGTTACTTAGAATATGTTCCCCTAGTGTCCAAATAACTCTAAATTAAGTCTTTGTTACTTAGAATATGTTCCCCTAGTGTCCAAATAACTCTAAATTAAGTCTTTGTTACTTAGAATATGTTCCCCTAGTGTCCAAAAAACTCTAAATTAAGTCTTTGTTACTTAGAATATGTTCCCCATACTAAAGTGTTACCAAAAACATATAACTTTGTCTTGAATTTGAAAAAAAAAACACATTTTATTTTTCACTGAAGAAGGGTTCGGTGAATACGCATATGAAACTGGTGGGGTTCAGTACCTCCAACAAGGTAAAGAACCACTGCAATAGATGAACATGGATAATTTGAATTACCGTATTTTTCGGAGTATAAGTCGCACCGGCCGAAAATGCATAATAAAGAAGGAAAAAAACATATAAGTCGCACTGGAGTATAAGTCGCATTTTTTGGGGACATTTTTTTGATGAAACCCAACACCAAGAATAGACATTTGAAAGGCAATTTAAAATAAATAAAGAATAGTGAACAACAGGCTGAATAAGTGTACGTTATATGAGGCATAAATAACCAACTGAGAAGGTGCCTGGTATGTTAACGTAACATATTATGGTAAGAGTCATTCAAATAACTATAACATATAGAACATGCTATATGTTTACCAAACAATCTGTCACTCCTAATCGCTAAATCCCATGAAATCTTATACGTCTAGTCTCTTACGTGAATGAGCTAAATAATATTATTTGATATTTTACGCTAATGTGTTAATAATTTCACACATAAGTCGCTCCTGAGTTTAAATCGCACCCCCGGCCAAACTATGAAAAAAAAATGCGACTTATAGTCCGAAAAATACGGTACATGTTTTTTTTGGCTCACTTTGTCCGATATCATCTGGTGTACATACATATAAAGGGGTCACAATTCAGATTTGTTTCTACATTTAAAACACTTCCTTGAGCAGGGTTTTCCCTTAATGTATTTGATTATGGTGGTGCGCCACGGCAACATATTAGCCGCCACACCATAAAAATGAGGGTTTCTTTAACGTGGAAACAAAATAAAGTGATATAATGTATTTAGGGCTGGAGCGATTCGTTGACTTGGTCGACGTCATTGATGACGTAAATATGTTGACGTGATGTTCCTTATTTTGATGCGTCAAGAAAAGATGGGCAAACATAAAGATAACGATGCCTTTGTGTTCCAATCGATAGGCCACCGATAATTATTGGCCAATTGCTGTGGCAATGTTTGCAGTCGCCAGATGCCATTCAATGCTGATCACAAGAAAAATATTATTTATGGCTCATTCATACGTTGCAGCTTTGTCAGTTTGTTGTCAGGTGAGGCTGCTAAGACTACTACAGTACAGCTACTGCTTATCTATGTACATACTCAATGCAGAGCGGCTGCTCTAAGTTTAAAAAAAACACAATTTTGGCAAATAGACTGCATTGATTACTAAGTTTTAATATCACCGTGGAACTGGAGAAAGATGCTGAAAATGCGACATATCGCACTAGCTTGACTCAATTTTCAGCTATTTATTTACAAGCCGAACATGTGTTTTTGTCTTACATAAGGTTTGTGAATGATAAACAGCACAGCTCTTTCCAATGTTTGCATATTTCCAGTATGACTGATCTGATATGGTTGGGGTGCAAAAGCGTTACTCCAGTGACGTAGAATTTACGGATATTGCAGAAGATATTCGGAGCGAAATATACAAAACGGCTGACCGAATTTGTAGCATTTTGTGATGTTTAGACGGTATTTTCACATAACTTGCGGATTGTAAATACAATTGGATATGTTTTAATGGATACAATGAAACACAATTAAGCATGGGAAAGGCCTACTGAAATGATTTTTTATTTATTTAAACGGGGATAGCAGATCAATTCTATGTGTCATACTTGATCATTTCGCGATATTGCCATATTTTTGCTGAAAGGATTTAGTAGAGAACAATGACGATAAAGTTCACAACTTTTGGTCTCTGATGAAAAAAAAAAGCCTTGCCCCTACCGGAAGTAGCGTGACGTAGTCAGTTGATCATCTCCTCATATTTTCCTATTGTTTTCAATGCAGCTAGAGCGATTCGGACCGAGAAAGCGCCGATTACCCCATTAATTTGAGCGAGAATGAAAGATTCGTGGATGAGGAACGTTAGAGTGACGGACTAGAATGCAGTGCAAGACATATATTTTTTCGCTCTGACCGTAACTTAGGTACAAGCTGGCTCATTGATTGATTGATTGAGACTTTTATTAGTAGGTTGCACAGTGAAGTACATATTCCGTACAATTGACCACTAAATGGGAACACCCGAATAAGTTCTTCAACTTGTTTAAGTCGGGGTCCACTTAAATTGATTCATGATACAGATATATACTATCATATATACTATCATCATAATACAGTCATCACACAAGATAATCACATTAAATTATTTACATTATTTACAATCAGGGGTGTGGAGGGGGGGGGGTAGGATATGGACAGCAAGTAGTGGACATAGAGAGAGAGAGAGAGAGAGAGAGAGAGAGAAAGAGAGAGAGAGAGAGAGAGAGAGAGAGAGAGAGAGAGAGAGAGAGAGAGAGAGAGAAATCAGAAGGCATAAGAAAAAGTATCTGCATTTGATTGTTTACATTTGATTATTAGCATTTGATTATTAGCAATCCGGGGAGGGTGTTAGTTTAGGGTTGTAGCTGCCCGGAGATGAACTTTTATTGCGGTTTTGAAGGAGGATAGAGATGCCCTTTCTTTTATACCTGTTGGGAGCGCATTCCATATTGATGTGGCATAGAAAGAGAATGAGTTAAGACCTTTGTTAGTTCGGAATCTGGGTTTAACGTGGTTAGTGGAGCTCCCCCTGCTGTTGTGGTTATGGCGGTCATTTACGTTAAGGAAGTAGTTTGACATGTACTTCGGTATCAGGGAGGTGTAGTGGATTTTATGGACTAGGCTCAGTGCAAGTTGTTTAACCCTGTCCTCCACCTTGAGCCAGCCCACTTTGGAGAAGTGGGTAGGAGTGAGGTGGGATCTGGGGTGGAGGTCTAGAAGTAACTAGATAGTAACTGGATTCCACACTCTCTCCTTTTTCTATTGTGGATCACGGATTTGTATTTTAAACCACCTCGGATACTATATCCTCTTGAAAATGACAGTCGAGAACGCAAAATGGACATTAACAGTGACTTTTATCTCCACGACAATACATCGACGAAACACTTTAGCTACGGAGCTAACATGATAGCATCGTGCTTAACTGCATATAGAAACAAAATAAATAAATCCCTGACTGGAAGGATGGACAGAAGATCAACAATACTATTAAACCAGGGACATGTAAATACACGGTTAATGCTTTCCAGCTTGGCGAAGCTTAAAAATGATGTTGCTAACGACGCCATTGAAACTAACTTAACTACGGAGCTAACGTGATAGCATCGTGCTTAACTGCATATAGAAACAAAATAAATAAATCCCTGACTGGAAGGATAGACAGAAGATCAACAATACTATTAAACCAGGGACATGTAAATACACGGTTAATGCTTTACAGCTTGGCGAAGCTTAAAAATGATGTTGCTAACGACGCCATTGAAGCTAACTTAGTATAACGGGACCTCACAGAGCTATGATAAAAACATTAGCGCTCCAACTACGCCAGCCAGCCCTCATCTGCTCATCAACACCCGTGCTCACCTGCATTCCAGCGATCGACGAAGGACTTCACCCGATCATCCGTGCGGTTGGCGGCTAGCATCGGCTAGCGCGTCTGCTATCCAAGTAAGTCCTCCTGGTTGTGTTGCTACAGCCAGCCGCTAATACCTCGATCCCTACAACTTTCTTCTTTGCAGTCTCCATTGTTCATTAAACAAATTGCAAAAGATTCACCAACGCAGATGTCCAGAATACTGTGGAATTATGAGATGATAACAGAGCTATTTTGTATTGTTTTCAATGGGGTACCGATACTTCTGTTTCACTGGCTACGTCACGCGCATACGTCATCATCCAAAGGCGTTTTCAACCGGAAGTTTAGCGGGAAATTTAAAATTGCACTTTATAAGTTAACCCGGCCGTATTGGCATGTGTTGCAATGTTAAGATTTCATCATTGATATATAAACTATCAGACTGCGTGGTCGCTAGTAGTGGCTTTCAGTAGGCCTTGAAGTCAACTTGTTTTTCCACTCTACTGTTACTTTAAGATGTATTTTAAATTTACCAGTGAACCATGTAGAATACCACAATATACTGTATTGTGTTATGTTACATATTGTGAAGTCCTTGCAAATACCAGCCCTTCTGTGAGTCTGCACCTCATATCTAACTGTAGAGTTGCAGTTGGCCATCTTGCGCACCCCCCAAAATCTGTAAACCTGGGGAAAACACTGACAACTGCTTCTTCCTACTGCATAGCGAATTGTGCAAGTAGAAACCATATTATGTTCCTTGTTATAAAAATATCAAACATGTTCAAAATAAACTATACCATTACTGTATCACTCTAGGTCGTGTGACAGAACACAGACTTCCTGTATGCGCCAGGTCACAGGATCCTTGGCACACTGATGTAACCGTACACGGGTAAGCAAGAGGATCGATGTTCGTTTGAGACCGCTGCAATGCACAAAACGCGAAACTCAGTGTGAAGCATCTACTGGACTCACGGCAAAATCCTTAGCACAATCCTTCCAGATCACCACAGACATGTTTTTTTATGTGGAAGGATGGCTTCATCATTCAGTGGGTTCACATCCAAGAGAATACAGGATCCGTTTTACACATTTCAGACTTTGATGACATTGATTTGGTAACACCAACTGGGTTCACCCTGTTAACACACTTCCAGTTTCTCATTGTCCTCCTCAAACTCAAGGTTTTACGTCACGTTCCTCTTTATTGGCACAACAATCATTTATGAGACAGATCAGTAATTATATACCATTTAGCAGTTCAACAAAACAACATTAATCAAACACTAACTTGGTTTCCCACTTCTTTTATTTAGCACTTTTAAGATGAAGAAAAAAGTCATTGAATTTAACATCATGCATAAATTACTTTATTGCAACAGCAGAAATGACAGAACAGCAAAGCAATCCTTTTTCAAAATAGACAAAAAAACAAGAAAAATGATTAGGCACGCTATCCAACAATGTCAACAACCAACCTTGCCTGACATTTGGTATCTCAATACACAATGGCAACAAAACAATGAACCACATTTGCCATTTCTTTGGTACAAAAGCAGTCAGGAAAGATATCTTCATTACTGCATCCTTCCAAATAGACAACAATCAAGAACTAAATACCAGAGTTCTCGAGAAGATGGATCGGTAGGTCGAAAAATATATTCCATTAATCCCACTTAACTTAATAGAAGAGGAATATTTTTGTTTCTTATACATTTCAACAATCAGTCACAAAGGAAAGAAGCAAATACAGAATACACGAACCTGATTAAAACCTGCTGCGTTTTGGGGAACTAGTTCCAATTAGGGTTGGGTATCGAGTATCGATTGGAACCGGGACTAACTTTCCGATTCTCCCGGAATCGTTCAAAAGTTTAAATTTCGATTCCTAGTTTCGATACCCAGTCCGCCGACCGGAAAAAAAGAATAAGTCCGCCGACCGGAAGAAGAAGCCGCTGAACACCAACAAAGAAGCGCCCACCGCCGGAAGTGTTAGCATAGCCGAGCCCATGTAGCCGAGCGAGTCAGTCAAGCATGGATAGCGGGCGTCGGCGGTCGAAAGTGTGGCTTTATTTTACTAAAAAAAATGAAATATCGGCGAAATGTAACACGTGCGACAGGACTGTTTCGTGCTTAGGAGGGTGCACGTCGAACATGATGAAGCACCTACGAGTACAAATAAATGCGTGTCCCGTCTTCGACGTGGCGCACCGACCGTCCTCCTCTGCCTCTTCCTTTGGCTCCGACGCCCAGCCTGGACTGCAATCCGAATCCGGTAAGTAAAACAATATATAAGCAATAAATAATGTGTTCTGCGCCAACGTTGAGGCAGCTAACAAATTAGCCCGCATATTTTTTCATAGACAATTTACAACCTGCTAGCCAGGCTCCGCGATGTGCTCAGCGTACTCTGTTCACCGTAGCGGCAATGGGGAAGATGTCGGTGCCACAGACGGAAGAGTGCCACAGAAAGGTCACTGCACACATAGTCAAAAGACTGCATCCCTTTTCAGAGGTGGAATCTCCAACATTTAGGTTAGTTAAGCAATAACGTTAGAGCTAAGCTAATTGATACTGGGCTAAACAGTAACAGCAACATTACATGTTTGTTTATGTTTGCAGGGATATGGTGAAAACTCTAAACCCAAAATACATACCACCTTCCAGGGACTACCTGTCAAACACGGCATGGTACAAGAAGAATCGGGACTGAGAATCGTCAGGAATCGGAATCGAAACAAAGAATCGGAATCGTTCGAATTCAAACGATACCCAACCCTAGTTCCAATTCAGATCTACTTACAAAAGCAGATGTTTAAGACGTTTTAGCAACATTAGGCACATTTCCCTGCTGCACACACAGTCTTTACCCTGACTGGTGTGGCTTTCAGACATAACTGCCCGCTGATGGACATTTTTGTTTTCAGAGGATACTTCTTCTACCCAATGGAAAGTTTACATCTTTACACTTCTCATTCATGGCACATAACGAGTAAGGATCAATCGATTATCGGTGCCAACATAATATGTGGCGTATATGGATAAATAAAAATGGTGATAAGTAGAGAGTAAGTTAGCAGTAACAACTAGTTCTGCGCTGCCGTTACAAATTGAGAACAGGAAATGAGAACAAATAAAACACATTCATTTATTTGTGGCGGCCTGCCACGAAAGAATTAAGGTCGCCACAAAAAAAAAAAAAAAAAATTCAATTTTTTTTTTCCTTTTTTTTTGTCCCGTCCAGCTTCTCAGGCAACTCATATAGTTGATGTAGATGCCCATATCGGCTGTTCAGATTTACTTTACAAAAGAGAAGTGTAGGATCAAGACTTTTGGAGCTCTTTGTTCAGTGGATCAGATGTTTGATGAAGCTTTGTGTCTATCTACCACCACTACTGTTTTCTGTTTATTTGTTACTGACTGTGGCAGGACACCTCTGCCTCTGTTTCACTTTATGTTGCTGGTAAATAATATTGTTGTAGTAGTAGGCTAAAGTTAAATTATTTAGTATGCACTAATTAAAGGGGAAGAGCTTTAAGAGACATTTTAGCTTTTATATTTTTATAAAATATATTTTTGGTAAGAACCACAATTAATAAATATATTTCAGTGAATAACTTATTGTTCAAATCTGTATATAAATATGTACATAAAGTGTTGTAATTATATTGTAAAATGGATGGATGGACGTTTAAAACAAAACTGTTATTATTAATTAGTAAGTATACATTTTTTGAGCCTTTTTAGAGAAAATCATATCATTGTAGTAAAGTATGCAAATTACTCGATGTCATGTGACCAGGCCCATAGCCACGCCCCCACCACCACAGGTATCTTGGCAGTTTATGGGAAACACTGCTATATTGCCAAAAGTTTTTGGCCATCAGCCTTGACTACTCCCATATGAACTTGAAGTGCCATCCCATGGAATTGTTCAAAATGTTTCGGTATCCTGGAGCATTCAGAGTCCCTTTAACTGGAACTAAGGGGCTAAGCCCAACTCTTGAAAAACAACCCCACACCATAATTCCTCCGCCACCAAATTTCACACTCGGCACAATGCAGTCCGAAATGTAGCGTTCTCCTGGCAACCTCCAAACCCAGACTGGCCCATCAGATTCCCAGATGGAAAAGCGTGACTCATCAGTCCAGAGAAGGCGTCTCCACTGCTCTAGAGTCCAGTGGCGACGTGCTTTACACCACTGCATCCCACGCTTTGCATTGGTCTTGGTAATGTATGGCTTAGATGCAGCTGCACGGCCATGGAAATCCATTCCATGGAGCTCTCCGCGTACTGTACGTGGGCTAATTGGAAGGTCACTTGAAGTTCGGAGCTCTGTAGCAACTGACTGTGCAGAAAGTCTTTGCACTATGCGCTTCAGCATCCGCTGACCCCTCTCTGTCAGTTTACGTGGCCTACCACTTGGTGGCTGAGTTGCTGTTGTTCCCAAACTCTTCACTTTTCTTATAATAAAGTTGACTTTGGCATATTTAGAAGCGAGGAAATTTCATGACTGGATTTGTTGCACAGGTGGCATCCTATGACAGTTCCACGCTGGAAACCACTAATAGCTGCCCATTCTTTCACAAATGTTTGTAGAAACGGTATCCATACCTAAGTGCTTGATTGTATACACCTGTGGCCGGGCCAAGTGATTAGGACACCTGATTCTCATCATTTGGATGGGTGGCCAAATACTTTTGGTAATATAGGTTTAATAAGATTTGCTTCTTCCTATTCCTTTTCAGACATGTTGTAAAGAGAAATAAAAATATGTAAAATATGTAATGTATCATATTGAAAGTGTACATATGTTACCAACCAATTAATATATTAGGGTTCCTCACGAGTAAACCTTACAGCATATTACAATTCATAAACTGCTATGAAATTATTTAGCTTGCAAGTTATTGCAATGTAAAAAAAATTAATTCAAATCTCATATTTTTACCAATTTTCATGAGCTTTCTCTTATTTTGAAATGCAAATGTTGATGCTCCTACGAGACAGGGAATAAAAGTTGTTTGTAAAATCCCCTTATGTTTTTTGTTTGCCAAACTAACCACAACATTAGCGCTGCATAAAACATTATGTCGCTACTGGTCTGACGCTTCCTAAAAAATAATGTTAAAAAAACAACTTAAAGCCTTGTCCAGTTGTTTACTGACGTACACTAATCATGCTTAGCTACATTTTTCAGCAAATGAATATCGCCTCCAAATACCGGTTATCAACTTCCTTGACTACTGATAATCGTATAGGTATCAGCCCTAAAAAAAACATATCGGTCGACCTCTAATAATGAAATACATTTGGCGTAGGCACATTGGTTTAGCAAAGGGGAAAACAATGCCTGATTCAAACCATCTGTGACCTTTGCAACATAACTGTTTGTCATTGATTGAGCTGCATCAACAGCTGCTGTAAGCATGTTGCTTACAAATGTTTGGACAAAGAGCAGAAGTAGGACAGTGGTACCTCGGGTTCCGTACAGCCCCCACCCTGTTGAATTTTTTTTGCCAAAAGTTTGCCCCGGTTTTCGTATACGGTCTTAGTTATTATATAGCAAAACATTGTGCGTACCACACCAGTCCGTTTGCTCGAGATTCAAAAGCCCAAACAAAAAAAATCCCACACGTTATAATAAAAATAACCCACTGGGAAGGCAGCACTTGCTTAAAAAAGGTGACAAACACGAGTCTTGTGTGTTAAATGATGTTAAAGTGATGTTCAATGTGTATCCATCTATTTTATTTATATGTATTTCACATTCTTTTTAAAGCATGTAAATCTAATTAATTTTCATGTTTTTAAGTTAAGTGTTTTGGTACAATTTGGTCTTCGGCAGACCTGGAATTGATTATTTATGAAAACCGAGGTATCACTGAATTAAAGGCCTACTGAAATGAATTTTTTTTATTTAAACGGGAATAGCAGATCCATTCTATGTGTCATACTTGATCATTTCGCGATATTGCCATATTTTTGCTGAAAGGATTTAGTAGAGAAAATCGACGATAAAGTTCGCAACTTTTGCTCGCTGATAAAAAAAAAAGCCTTGCCTGTACCGGAAGT
>NC_084731.1:10033479-10038479 GCF_033978785.1 Entelurus aequoreus
AAGAAACAACCCTTTTGTGTGAATGAGTGTGAATGAGTGTAAATGGGGTGGGTTGGTGCACTAATTGTAAGTGTATCTTGTGTTTTTTATGTGGATTTAATAAAAAAAATTTAAAATTTAAAAAAACAAAAAACATACTGATAATAAAAAAAACGATACCGATAATTTCCGATATTACATTTTAACGCATTTATCGGCCGATAATATCGGCAGACCGATATTATCGGACATCTCTAGTATATATTCCCAAATTTCAAGTATATCAATCTGTGCTTTGCATGTTGGCCTTCGGAAGATAGGTATCGATCCAATATCGATTTAAAAGGCAATAATTTAACAACTTAATCTATACTAGAAAAAATAAATCTTTAGATTTAAGAATGGCAGACTTCATGTGATGTTTAGCACTTTTAATATAAGGACATTAAACGTTATACAAGTCTGTTTGCCCGTCTGGTGGGTAATCAAAACAAAAATGGCGGATACCCACCATGGTTGAAAAAGGTCATACCAAATGCCAACGCCACAAGGCAATATCTCTAATTACAACACAAAAACTTTCAGCTACAGCACGACTGCAAAAGCCACAACAAATACACACTCCACAACACAATAAGAAGCCACAACTCAACTCTAACCACCAAGAATGCAACGGACAAAACGGAAGTGACAGCGGAACAAGTTCGCCGACAAACCAGTTTCAGACGGAAGATTGAAAACAGTTTAATTAATACTTGCAGTATATTATTATAGGAAAAGTTTGAAAAAATCTATATTTATGACGAAAAAAGGTCACACTTCACCTTCTTTATTACACCCCATGTGTCGCCCAAACTTGTCCACTGTCATTCCCGTTATGCGTTTATTAAAATAAGAGTAGTAGCAGGTTATACCACTCATTCAATCTGAAAATATTTGGTTGCACTTAATTTCTAAGGTATATTTACTCCTAATTCAACCTGAAGAGATGTTGGTTGCACTTAATTTCGATATCAACCTGTTTAGTTGGCCATACTCTCTTTATACACGACTTTGCCACTAGTGGTATACACAGGCTTCATCTCGTGGTACCCCTATATTCAAACACAGTTGTACTATTCAAACTGTGTGTAATATTACAGTGGCCAATATATTAAATATTATTGTTAAACAAAACCTCTGCTTTGTTTTTAATGAATACTTGGGCCTACTACGCAACTGTATTTTAATGTTGGTCGTTATGGCGGTACTTGGGGGGGGGGGGGGGGGTACAAGTTTGAGAACCAGTCAATCTAAAGAAGGAAATGCAAAAAGTCTGAATCAATAGGTAATATTATGATTACAGTATTTGATGTGAATAGTAGTACTATTCTATACTATTATAGTATAGAGCGGGGGTCAGCAACCCGCGGCTCTAGAGCCACATGCGGCTCTTTAGCGGCACCCTGGTGGCCCCATGGAGCTTTTTCAAACATGTTTGGAAATGAAAAAAAAATGGGGTGACATTTTTATTTTATTTTTGTTTTAATATGGTTTCTGTCGGAGGACAAACCCGACACAAACCTTCCAAATTGTTAGAAAGCCCACGGTTTAATATTGTTGTGCTTCACTGATGAGTGTATTTGGTGAGCGCCGTTTTGTCCTACTAATTTCAGCGGCCCTTGAACTCACCGTTGCGTGGACTGCGACTCAACGAGTTGGTTTTTATGCATAACTTTCTCCGACGCTGCCACATAAAGACGTGTTTTACACCACCCCTCCTTTGTCTCATTTTGTCCACCAAACGTTTTATACTGTGCTTGAATGCACAAAAGTGAGCTTTGTTGATGTTATCGTCTTGTTATGGAGTGCTAATCAGGAATATTTGGTCACTGCATGACTGCAAGCTAATCCATGCCAACATGCTATATAGGCTAGCTGTATGTACATATTGCATCATTATGCCTCGTTTGTAGGTATATTTGAGATCATTTCATTTCCTTTACTTATGTCCTGTGTATTTAGTTTATTTTTGTTTCATGACACATTATTTGTATGTAATATTGGCTACATTTCTGATAGTTGTTTGTGCACCATGTTGTTCCAGACCACAGCAAACATTACCCAGCTTGCAAAGATTGTAATAAATCCATCAGAAGAAGACGGCCTGCCGTTTCCTTAAACTTGGACACACACGTCTATACCTTTGTAATTTCCAGGAGTTATCTCACCCTCTGAGAAGTTTTACTAATGTTTTCCAATGCTGTAAGAATGTGTAGAATAAATATTACATTTCAACATTTCTGTCAACGAAGATTTACCTGCGACACAGTCATTTTGATAGTAAGTTAATATAGACACTTACATCATGTGTTGCCTTCATTATACAAACTCCATTTCCATATGAGTTGGGAAATTGTGTTAGATGTAAATATAAACGGAATACAATGATTTGCAAATCATTTTCAACCCATAGTCAGTTGAATATGCTACAAAGACAACATATTTGATGTTCAAACTGATAACAAATGTTTTTTTGCAAATAATCATTAACTTTAGAGTTTGATGCCAGCAACACGTGACAAAGAAGTTGGGAAAGGTGGCAATAAATACTGATAAAGTTGAGGAATGCTCATCAAACACTTATTTGGAACATCCCACAGGTGAACAGGCAAATTGGGAACAGGTGGGTGCCATGATTGGGTATAAAAGTAGATTCCATGAAATGCTCAGTCATTCACAAACAAGGATGGGGCGAGGGTCACCACTTTGTCAACAAATGCGTGAGCAAATTGTTGAACGGTTTAAGAAAAACCTTTCTCAAGCAGCTATTGCAAGGAATTTAGGGATTTCACCATCTACGCTCCGTAATATCATCAAAGGGTTCAGAGAATCTGGAGAAATCACTGCACGTAAGCAGCTAAGCCCGTGACCTTCCATCCCTCAGGCTGTACTGCATCAACAAGCCACATCAGTGTGTAAAGGATATCACCACATGGGCTCAGGAACACTTCAGAAACCCACTGTCAGTAAATACAGTTGGTC
This sequence comes from Entelurus aequoreus, assembly GCF_033978785.1. NCBI lineage: Eukaryota > Metazoa > Chordata > Actinopteri > Syngnathiformes > Syngnathidae > Entelurus > Entelurus aequoreus. Next base: position 10,036,483 of record NC_084731.1, read on the forward strand.
GCTACATATGTAAGTGCAAGTTAAAACTATCCTATGCGAGGCGAAAACCGTTTATCAACAACACCCAGAAACGCCGTCGGCTTCGCTGGGCCTGAGCTCATCTAAGATGGACTGATACAAAGTGGAAAAGTGTTCTGTGGTCTGACGAGTCCACATTTCAAATTGTTTTTGGAAACTGTGGACGTCGTGTCCTCCGGACCAAAGAGGAAAAGAACCATCCGGATTGTTATAGCCAGCATGTGTGATGGTTTGGGGGTGTATTAGTGCCCAAGACATGGGTAACTTACACATCTGTGAAGGCACCATTAATGCTGAAAGGTACATACAGGTTTTGGAGCAACATATGTTGCCATCCAAGCAACGTTACCATGGACGCCCCTGCTTATTTCAGCAAGACAATGGTGTTACATCATCGTGGCTTCATAGTAAAAGAGTGCGGGTACTAGACTGGCCTGCCTGTAGTCCAGACCTGTCTCCCATTGAAAATGTTTGGTGCATTATGAAGCCTAAAATAGCACAAGGGAGACCCCCGGACTGTTGAACAACTTAAGCTGTACATCAAGCAAGAATGGGAAAGAATTCCACCTGAGAAGCTTCAAAAATGTGTCTCCTCAGTTCCCAAACCTTTACTGAGTGTTGTTAAAAGGAAAGGCCATGTAACACAGTGGTGAACATGCCCTTTCCCAACTACTTTGGCACGTGTTGCAGCCATGGAATTCTAAGTTAATTATTATTTGAAAAAAAATAAAGTTTATGAGTTTGAACATCAAATATGTTGTCTTTGTAGTGCATTCAATTGAATATGGGTTGAAAAGGATTTGAAAATCATTGTATACATCTAACACAATTTCCCAACTCATATGGAAACGGGGTTTGTAACACTTGAATAAGTCTTTTAATTTTTTGCGGCTCCAGACTGATTACTTTTTTGTATTTGTGCTCCAATATGGCTCTTTCAACATTTTGGGTTGCCGACCCCTGGTATAGAGTAAAATATAACTACACAGCCAAAAACAAGATGCCTGGTAGGGCTTAGGCCTCCTCCCCTGTCCCCCCCACGGGGTTGCACAGGTAACAAGCATACATTGCAAGGAAGTAACGACGTCCATCGTCCTGAAATGAGAGGACCTACCTGAAGAACAGGAGATGAGGAAAACGGCAAGGGCCAGTTTGGTGGCGTCTCCCATTTTCCATTCGAATGTGATCCTCGGATAAAATAAATGTATATATAAAAAAAAAAATTTAAAAGTGCCCCAAAATCCTCAAAGCGGCAGAGTCAGATTACTGCAGCAAGGACTGTCTGTGCAAAAAGGGCATGTTTTCAACATGAGGATAAATCCAGTGTATCCAGGGTCATGCTAGAGGAGGGGGGTTGTTGTTATGGCTTTGTGGCTTGTGCAGCCCTTTGAGACATTTGTGATTTCGGGCTATATAAATACACTTTGATTGATTGGCTATTCCCACGTTTACAGCACAGCAATGGAGGGCGACTACTCCGCACTCACGCCAGCTTTAGCAAACATAGAATATGTTGCAGCATCGTTACGAACACTTTGCTGGAATGACTCTTTTTTTTTGTTATCAGAACACCGCCACAGCCGGGCGGAGGCAACAGCCATCGGACTGCGAAACGAGCGCACTCTGGGTCAAACTTGTCCTCTGTGAGCTCCGTAGTCTTGCATTAAAAACGTGCGAACTGGCGATTATTCCCAGCAAGGCGCACAGGAAAGAGTGCTTGACAGCGTCAGTCGGTGATAAAACTGTGCAGGGGACGCTCAATTCCGTCCCGGCAGTCCGACGGAGCCGCCAGGCCACAGTCGAGGATCGGTCCGCTCCAGAAGGCGAACACGGCTCAGGCAAACCTCTCCCGCTCTTCGAGAGACATCGACGGAAACGCGCTATTGTTTGACGGGCGCGACCACTGAGACCTCCGCTAATCCTGGTGATTAATGTGGCTCTTCTGAGTTTAGAAGGCGCTGCTTCTCCCTGCTCCGTCG
>NC_084731.1:10040979-10168479 GCF_033978785.1 Entelurus aequoreus
TTTGCAAAAAAAAAAAAAAAAGTTTATCAGTTTTAACATCAAATATGTTGTCTTTGTAGCATATTCAACTGAATATGGGTTGAAAATGATTTGCAAATCATTGTATTCCGTTTATATTTACATCTAACACAATTTCCCAACTCATATGGAAACGGGGTTTGTATATATATATATATATATATATATATGTTTATATATATATATATATATATATATATATATATATATATATATATATATATATATATATATATATATATATATATATATATATATATGTATGCATATATGTATGTATGTATGTTTGTATATTTATGTATATGTATATACAGTATATATATGTATATATATGTGTATATATGTGTATATATATGTGTATATATATATGCGTATATATATATACACACACACACACATATATATATATATATATATATATATATATATATATATATATATATATATATATATATATATATATATATATATATATATATATATATATAATGTGTATATATATGTATATATTTATATACATGTATATATATATATATGTGCACATTTTTTATACAAACACACAGCAATTATAAAGCATTGTTCACTATTTTGATTTAAACAGCCCTGCTATTTAAAGAAATATTCAGCGCTGTCTGAAGTACAACATCTATTTTTAATAAATGTCATAATTCCTGTCACGTTATGCACCGGGGTTGACACGTGTCGTATCTGCATTTAGCCTCAAAGTGGGGAATGTGGCACTTCGTAGTCATACATTGGTAAGCACAGGCCGGTCACCCAGTAATAAATGCTGAGACTACCATGAGGTCTACATATAGGTTTGGCCTATCCCCAAATCTGTGTGACACTAATCTCTCTAATAGGCTGGAGCAGATCTCAAACCGTAAGCGCTGCTGAACGATTTGGAGGTCAAAGGTCCCAGGGGATATTTCTGCCAAGCTGGAAGCTGAGTCACCTGTTCTATATCGGGTGTTCGCTTCTCCAGTAAAACACACATTTCTGTACATAGCTTCCGGCACCAACACTTTTAGGGTGAAGAGTTCTGTTTCCTGTAGATGATATTTCTCTTGCTGTGAGCGAATCTCTGGAAAGAGCACAGGAAATGTATATTTATTATTTGATATGATCAAGTGGAAATATAATTACTCAGGGGTTGGCGGATGTTCAAATGCACAAAATAAGGAAGTGCCACCACAGTTATAAATCACTGCATGGTAAGATTGCAGATCATTGTTGGATTCTTTTGTCTTGCATCAGAAGCAGTTACTCAACTAAGCAGGATATTATTGCATTTTTTATTCTATTTTATGGCAGTTGATATCTGGATTGGGTGTAAAAAAACTGCCACAACATAACACAAATTCAGCATGTGACAACGGCGACTTAAATAAAAGCCTTCGTGTGGAAAAGTGTTCTCCACCGTTCAGCGAGGACGACTTCGAGCTCTGCTTCTGGAGATTTACTGTCCAGTTCATCCCATTACTCAACTATCAGATGCCAAATCCCCTCTAATGGCATTACACGTGCCAGAATTACGTACGATGATGCTCACTAATGAGAGCTCAGCAGCTACCTTACTGGAACCGGTGGCCCCTTTTGCACAGAGCAGCCCTCAGGCTTAATGGACTCAGTATTGAGTGTCGAGGGAAGTCAGATTTATTGACAAAGGGCTTTTAACAAAAGCAGGTAGCTGGCAAAGTGCATTGCATTACAACAAAGGATGTAAATACACCTGCATGCGGACACAAATGCATGGCAGTGTTAATTTGCATGCGTGCCATCTTAAAGAACAAAAACAAAGATCCTCTGCGTCTGATATGAAAACATGTCTAGTCCAGCTTTTCAAACGACAGAGGATCTCCAGCCTAAACATTTGCTCCGAAAGGACATGAACATTGATTTACTGAGCTGCTTCTGCTTTGTCGCGACGATGATTTAACATGTCTTTGCTCTCGTTTTCAGCAGCAGGAGCCGGAACGCCGCCCGCCCCCACTCTGTTGTTTCAGCATGAATGATCTCTCTCATTGACAGCTTTGTTCATGCCCGCAGGCAGATCAGCACCTGTAACCAAAGCCCAGTGGATACCGGCCTAATTACCGTTCTCATCCTGTCCTTGCACAACCCCGCTCAGCAAAAACCTCATAAAAAGACGCAGCTGAAAGGAGCTTCCATCGGGGGTTTTTTGTGTGTCGCTGCTGCTGCTAGACCAAGCGGCGCTGGAAGAAAGCCATTCAAGGTCAGGGCGACACAAAAAGAGGCAAGAAATACATCAGCGAACGTTGACAGTTCACACTTGTGTCATGTGGGCAGGTATCAGCGTCTTTCTAATCCCATAGCGTGCCTGACATCATGTACAGCAGTTCTGTTTTTACATCCAGACATGCAGGAGCTGTCAGCACAGGAGTATCCATTGGCAGTGCTCTTAGGACGTATGAAAACAGGGGTGTCAAATTCAAGGCCCGCGGGCCAAATCCGGTCCGCTCCCTGTATGATCAGTGCCAGAGTTTGGTCCGCATTGCCGGCAGTAAGTCGGACACATTTCCAGTGAGAGTTGGACTCCGCCAAGGCTGCCCTTTGTCACCGATTCTGTTCATAACTTTTATGGACAGAATTTCTAGGCGCAGTCAAGGCGTTGAGGGGATCTGGTTTGGTGGCTGCAGGATTAGGTTTCTGCTTTTTGCAGATGATGTGGTCCTGATGGCTTCATCTGGCCAGGATCTTCAGCTCTCGCTGGATCGGTTCGCAGCTGAGTGTGAAGCGACTGGGATGAGAATCAGCACCTCCAAGTCCGAATCCATGGTTCCCGCCCGGAAAAGGGTGGAGTGCCATCTCCGGGTTGCGGAGGAGACCCTGCCCCAAGTGGAGGAGTTCAATGTGTGGATAATTGCCTTTTATTATTTTCAACTAGCATAAGAAATGAAAGATAGATATTTATTAAGATGACAAAAATAAAAGAAATGAAGATATAAAGCATAATATAACGAAAAAAAAAAAAGAGAAATTGAAAAAATAAATGAAAATAAAAAATGTGTGGATAATTGCCTTTTATTATTTTCAACTAGCATAAGAAATGAAAGATAGATATTTATTAAGATGACAAAAATAAAAGAAATGAAGATATAAAACATAATATAACGAAAAAAAAAGAGAAATTGAAAAAATAAATGAACATAAAAAATGTGTGGATAATTGCCTTTTATTATTTTCAACTAGCATAAGAAATGAAAGATAGATATTTATTAAGATGACAAAAATAAAAGAAATGAAGATATAAAGCATAATATAACAAAAAAAAAAGAGAAATTGAAAAAATAAATGAATATAAAAAATGTGTGGATAATTGCCTTTTATTATTTTCAACTAGCATAAGAAATGAAAGATAGATATTTATTAAGATGACAAAAATAAAAGAAATGAAGATATAAAGCATAATATAACGGAAAAAAAAAGAGAAATTGAAAAAATAAATGAAAATAAAAAATGTGTGGATAATTGCCTTTTATTATTTTCAACTAGCATAAGAAATGAAAGATAGATATTTATTAAGATGACAAAAATAAAAGAAATGAAGATATAAAACATAATATAACGGAAAAAAAAGAGAAATTGAAAAAATAAATGAATATAAAAAATGTGTGGGAAACAGTATACTGAGTTTTTCACATTTTTTTCTTATTTTTGTTGTAACAATGCACAACAGAGCTTGATAATCGTGTCAGAGCCTGATTTAAAGCGTCAGGATCGCATCAAAGCGTAATAAAGTTCAATAAAGCGTAATAAAACGTATCAAAGCGTGATTAAAAGCGTATCAAAGCGGGATCAAAGCGTGAGGAACGGTAACAAAGCGGCAACTAATTCGTATCAGAGCGTATCAGAGCGTATCAAAGCATAACATTACTTCAGAGATCGGGATATTCGTGGAAAAATTGACAAAAATGACGGCGCTTTGCTCGCCGCTTTAAAGCGCGGCAAGCGCCGTTGGTGTGAACCAGGCATTAGCGTTTTGAAAACAAATGATAAATGTATGCATTATCCTGTTGTAGCTCACATTCTATATTGTGTTTTGGAAAAAAAGGTTGTCATAAACGTTACTTAATTCATGAAAAAAATAATACAAAAGAAAACACATTTTTATGCATATGTAAATGTATCCAGTTACAAACATTCATTCACTTTCTTAGGATAGGATAGGTCTTTATTGTCATTGCAACAAGTACAACGAAACAAAGATTTCAGCACAAACCCGTTCAAGATGAGACAAACAAACAGTGTACAGGGTTACAGAACAGGAACGCTGATGGGTCGCCACGAGGCGCCCCGTAAAAGATAAGAAAAAGGTAAAACGCTGGGGAAGAAGATGAGTCAAAAAATACAATCTAGACTGGGCTCCTAAGGGGGCCTAGTCTGGAGTGGGAATAAACCTCCATGTCATGCACACATAAACATGTTACATTTAATCACGACAACTCGCAACAGAGTTGCGAGTTGGGGAGGGAGTTGGGGCCCTGGAGGTCGACTGCTGCCAAGCCCTGCCAGCCGTCCATCACCCCGAAGGTGAATCAAGCGGTGGTGAAGGCGTGGGGTGGGGGAAGACGGGGGGGTTGTATGTGCCCATTGTCTTGGGTGTGTTGATGTAGTGTTCACGCATTTCAGTTTAGACTGAAGTCACATTTGATTAGGCAAAAAAACAAGAAACAAATTTGGTGTGCAGTGTAAACAGAGCCTTCTGAAATGCCCACTGTGTATTATTGCTTGACACATATGTCGCTTTTTTGCAAAGTTTTAAGGGAAATGGTTAAACTTAATAGTGAGAGTCCAGTCCATAGTGGATCTAACATAATAGTGAGAGTCCAGTCCATAGTGGATCTAACATAATAGTGAGAGTCCAGTCCATAGTGGATCTAACATAATAGTGAGAGTCCAGTCCATAGTGGATCTAACATAATAGTGAGAGTCCAGTCCATAGTGGATCTAACATAATAGTGAGAGAGTCCAGTCCATAGTGGATCTAACATAATAGTGAGAGTCCAGTCCATAGTGGATCTAACATAATAGTGTGAGACTCCAGTCCATAGTGGATCTAACATAATAGTGAGAGTCCAGTCCATAGTGGATCTAACATAATAGTGTGAGAGTCCAGTCCATAGTGGATCTAACATAATAGTGAGAGTCCAGTCCATAGTGGATCTAACATAATAATGAGAGTCCAGTCCATAGTGGATCCAACATAATAGTGAGAGTCCAGTCCATAGTGGATCTAACATAATAGTGTGAGAGTCCAGTCCATAGTGGATCTAACATAATAGTGAGAGTCCAGTCCATAGTGGATCTAACATAATAGTGTGAGAGTCCAGTCCATAGTGGATCTAACATAATAGTGAGAGTCCAGTCCATAGTGGATCTAACATAATAGTGAGAGTCCAGTCCATAGTGGATCTAACATAATAGTGAGAGTCCAGTCCATAGTGGATCTAACATAATAGTGAGAGTCCAGTCCATAGTGGATCTAACATAATACTGTGAGGGTCCAGTCCATAGTGGATCTAAAATAATAGTGTGAGAGTCCAGTCCATAGTGGATCTAAAATAATAGTGTGAGACTCCAGTCCATAGTGGATCTAACATAATAGTGAGAGTCCAGTCCATAGCGGATCTAACATAATATTGTGAAAGTCCAGTCCATAGTGGATATAACATAATAGTGAGAGTCCAGTCCATAGTGGATCTAACATAATAGTGAGAGTCCAGTCCATAGTGGATCTAACATAATAGTGAGAGTCCAGTCCATAGTGGATCTAACATAATAGTGAGAGTCCAGTCCATAGTGCGGCCAGCAGGAGACCATCCCGAGCGGAGACGGGTCAGCAGCGCAGAGATGTCTCCAACCGATGCGCAGGCGAGCGGTCCACCCCGGGTCCCGACTCTGGACAGCCAGCAAGAACCCTTTCGAGCTTCCGGGGTTGGCCGACATGGTCTCACAAGATGTAGTTTCTCTTTAAATATCCTTCTTGAAAATATATGTGTTGTCTTGTCTAATCATAAAAGATGCAGACTTGAGTTCTTAAAGTTTACTCCATAGCGTGCTCATCAAAAACACCGGTGGGGGCTACTGCGCATGCTCTTCACTACTGTGGCATGCTGGGTAATGGAGTTCTTATGTTACCTAGCTCATAACATCACAATATATATCTGCCTTAGGCCAGCTAGAAGGCCTTACACTCCAAAAACTGTCTAATCTAAGTAAGATGAAATATCTCAAATAAGGGTGATATTTGCTTATTTTCTGTCTGATAAGATAATTCTTCTCACTAAGCAGATTTTATGTTAGAGTGTTTTACTTGTTTTAAGTGTTTGGTCCTAAATGATGTCAGTAAGATATTACAGCTTGTTGCTGAGATTTGATGACCTATATTGAGTAAAACATGCTTGAAACTATTTTTGTCCAAATGTCCAAAACACACCCAGCAATGGTGCACAGGCAGGCGGGGAAGAAGAGGGGAAAAGGCGGCCAAAATGGTCAAAAGTCCCAATTTTGTCTAAAATACCTCCCCGGGTTCCAGTCCCACGAGTCCCGCCGCCGGCCGCACAAGTCCCGGGATGCAAAAAATGTCTAAAACGCGCCCAGCAAAGTCCCACATAAGTGGGGGAGAAAAGTGAGAAAAGTTGGCAAAAGTCCCCAAAAATGTTCAAAATACCTACCCAGGTTCGAGTCCCACAAGTCCCGCCGCCGGCTGGGTGTCTATAACACACCCAGCCGAGTCCCACTGGGAGAGGGGATAAAAGTTGGAAAAATTCCCAAAAATGTTTAAAATACCTACCCAGGTTCGAGTCCTACATGGAACCCGGGTGTGATTTTTGAACATTTTACCGACTTTTCTCACTTTTCTCCTTGCCTTCCCGTGGGACTTTGCTGGGCGCGTTTTGGACATGTTGGGCATCCCGGGCGGCGGCGGGACTTGTGGGACTCGAACCTGGGTAGGTATTTTGAACATTTTTGGGACTTTTGCCGACTTCTTCAGCTTTTATCCCCCGTCCCCGTGGGACTCGACTGGGTGTGTTATGGACATTTTGGGCATTGACTTGCGTGGCCATACATAAGATTTTATGTTAGAGTGTTTTACTTGTTTTAAGGGTTTTGATCCTAAATGATCTCAGTAAGATATTACAGCTTGTTGCTGAGATTTGATGACCTATATTGAGTAAAACATGCTTGAAACTATAATATCAAAGTAAAAGTAGTATAAAACTACTTTTTTTAAAGTAATACTTTCTTATTTCAAGCATGGAAAAAAAACAATCATGACTTTGACACAATTGTGTCTCGTAATTAAAACAGATGACAGCCAAATGGACTTTGCTGTTTTATTTTCAATGAAACAATAGAAAATACGTACTCATATAGTAGCACAGTTGTTATTAGTGAGAATATACTTATTTTTATGTATTTTGGGGTTCATTGAGGTTAGCTCATTTTACTTGTTTCGGAAAGTCTTGACAAGCCAAATTTTCTTGTTTTATTGGCAGATAATTTTGCTTACTTCAAATAAAATTCCCCTCATTTTTGTATTTTTGGTTCTTGTTTTTGAACACTGACTTTTTGCAGTGTACTGACAACAAGGCGTGATCTGATTGGCTATCGCGACTGTCTATCAACTGTATGTGCCCGTTCACTTACAGTGCACAGACATTGTTTTATTCTGAAGGTCTCGGGCAGATTTGGTACAGCATGGCAACATAAGCTAGCTGAATTCTGATTGGATAAAAACTCTATAACCTAAAAACAACAGCACTGGAAGGAGCATAATATGACATGAAGAGAATATGAATACTTTTAGATATTTAGGGAACGTAAATAAAAAAAATACTTGTATCTTTAATTATGATCATGATTTGTTGTTATGTTAGGCCAGCAGAGAAGGTCTTGCTGGCCCTGACGACACACCACTGGAAGTACAGAATCATTTCACCTCTTAAAAGGTTACATTGCATGTCAGCTAATTGTGAAGGTCACATTCTTTTTTCCTGAGCGAAGTCATCAGAATGTCATCAGGCCTTCATTAATGTGCAAATCTTGCTCTTTGCCACGCTGTAAGCAGAATACTGCACTTTTCATACATTCTTAGTTGTCCGCGGCTCACCATTTCTGTCAGCGCGGTCGCTCCTTATTCAGGAAATTCACTTTAGAGGTTGTGTTCACCTGAGCTAACTCGAGAGTTTTCGCTCTCCGCGGGGACTTGGCGTGACGCGGCACTGACAGCTCTAAATGTGATGTGCAGGGTGTCCAAAATACCAGCCGGCATGACCAGGCTAGTTTGAAAGGAACACCAAGTAAAAAGTGAGGTGCCCAAGCATGATGACACGCTTGTGCAATTCTGCACTGCACAAAGTCAGTGTTCAAAAACAAGAAAAAAATATATACAAAAATGAGGGGTATTTTATTTGAACTAAGCAAAATTATCTGCCAATAGAACAAGAAAATTCAGCTTGTCATGACTTTCCAAAACAAGTAAAATTAGCTAACCTCAATGAACCCAAAAATACCTTAAAATAAGTATATTCTCACTAATAACAAATGCACTTTTCTTGGTAGAAAAAACTAAATATGAGACCTTATTTGCTCAATATGTTGAAAAATATTCTTAAATGAAGTAAATGCTAGTGCCATTATCTTGACATAATGATATGCGCTCCAAATTCTTTTGTATTGTAATTTTGAAGAATTTATCTGAATGTGCATGAACTATTTCTGTTCAAAATTGTTAGAAATGTTAAATGTTTAAATATCAACTGTCAGTTTACTGTATTGTGCCAACTGTACTACAATATAGTTTAGTCCAGGGGTCACCAACGCGGTGCCCGCGGGCACCAGGTAGCCCGTAAGGACCAGATGAGTAGCCCGCTGGCCTGTTCTAAAAATAGCTCAAAGAGCAGCACTTACCAGTGAGCTGCCTCTATTTTTAAAATTGTATTTATTTACTAGCAAGCTGGTCTCGCTTTGCCCGACATTAATTCTAAGAGAGACAAAACTCAAATAGAATTTGAAAATCCAAGAAAATATTTTAAAGACTTGGTTTTCACTTGTTTAAATAAATTCTTTTTTTTTTTTTTTACTTTGCTTCTTATAACTTTCAGAAAGACAATTTTAGAGAAAAAATACAACCTTAAAAATGATTTTAGGATTTTTAAACACATATACCTTTTGACCTTTTAATTTCCTTCCTCTTCTTTCCTGACAATTTAAATCAATGTTCAGGTAATTTTATTGTTTTTATTGTAAAGAATAATAAATACATTTTAATTTAATTCTTCATTTTAGCTTCTGTTTTTTCGACGAAGAATATTTGTGAAATATTTCTTCAAACTTATTATGATTAAAATTCAAAAAAAAATTATTCTGGCAAATCTAGAAAATCTGTAGAATCAAATTTAAATCTTATTTCAAAGTCTTTTGAATTTCTTTTAAAATTTTTGTTCTGGAAAATCTAGAAGAAATAATGATTTGTCTTTGTTAGAAATATAGCTTGGTCCAATTTGTTATATATTCTAACAAAGTGTAGATTGGATTTTAACCTATTTAAAACATGTCATCAACATTTTAAAATTAATCTTAGTCAGGCAAAATTACTAATGATGTTCCATAAATTATTTTTAAATTTTTTTTCAAAAAGATTCGAATTAGCTAGTTTTTCTCTTCTTTTTTTCGGTTGAATTTTGAATTTTAAAGAGTCGAAATTGAACATAAACTATGTTTCAAAATTAATTGTCATTTTTTTCGTGTTTTCTCCTCTTTTAAACCGATTAATTAAGTGTAAATATCATTAATTATTAATAATAACATAGAGTTAAAGATAAATTGAGCAAATTGGCTATTTCTGGCAATTTATTTAAGTGTGTATCAAACTGGTAGCCCTTCACATTAATCACTACCCAAGAAGTAGCTCTTGCTTTCAAAAAGGTTGGTGACCCCTGGTTTAGTCTTTATTTGAAGGGACAATGCACAGAAACATTAAGCTCAAAGACAGATATGTTCTGTACCAGATTATAGCTAAATAGCTCATTTCCATCTGAGTACGTGTTTTCTATTGTTTCATTGAAAATAAAACAGCAAAGTCCATTTGGCTGTCATCTGTTTTAATTATGAGACACAATTGTGTCAAAGTCATGATTTTTTTTATTTCATGCTTGAAATAAGAAATTCTTACTTTGAAAAAGCGGTTTTATACTTGTGAGTGTTGATGACACAGCTTTGCAACTGTTGATAATAATAATAATAATAATAGATTTTATTTGTAAAAAAACACTTCACATTGAGCAAACAACCTCAAAGTGCTGCAGTGTATTAAAAAAAATAAAATTAAAAGATAATAAAAATAAATAAAAACTAGAACAGCCTAATAGCTAGAACTAGTATGCATATACCGTATTTTTCTGACTATAAATCGCAGTTTTTTTCATAGTTTGGCCGGGGGTGCGACTTATACTCAGGAGCGACTTATGAGTATAATATGTTACGTTAACATACCAGGCACGTTCTCAGTTGGTTATTTATGCCTCATATAACGTACACTTATTCAGCCTGTTGTTCACTATTCTTTATTTATTTTAAATTGCCTTTCAAATGTCTATTCTTGGTGTTGGCTTTTATCAAATACATTTCCCCAAAAAATGCGACTTATACTTCAGTGCGACTTATATGTTTTTTTCCTTCTTTTGTATGCATTTTCTTCCGGAGCGACTTATACTCCGAAAAATACGGTATCTAAAAAAAGGCTTTTTTAAAAAGAAGGGTTTTTAAGCCTTTTTTAAAAGCATCCACAGTCTGTGGTGCCCTCAGGTGGTCAGGGACAGAGTTCCACAGACTGGGAGCGGCGGAGCAGAAAGCCCGGTCTCCCATTGTTCGTAGCTTTATCCTCGGAGGTTGGAGGAGGTTAGCCTGTCCGGAGCGGAGGTGTCGTGTGGAGGATTTGGGGGTGAGTAGTTCTTTGAGGTAGAGGCATGGAGGCACTGGTGGGTTAGTAGGGAGACTTTGTATTCAAACCTGAGTGGAACAGGAAGCCAGTGAAGGGATTTGAGAATTGGTGTGATATGTTCGTATTTCCGCACTTTCATCAAGATCCTAGCTATTCTAGTTTCAAGCATGTTTTACTCAATATAGGTCATCAAATCTCAGCAACAAGCTGTAATACCTTACTGAGATCATTTAGGACCAAAACACTTAAAACAAGTAAAACGCTTTAACATAAAATCTACTTAGTGAGAAGAATTATTTTATCAGACAGAAAATAAGCGCCAATAAGGGCCATCCAATCTCTGTACAACCAAAGCGAGAATTGTGTCCGGGTGCTTGGATGTAAGTCGGATCCGTTTCCAGTGGGGGTTGGTCTCCGCCAGGGCTGCGCTCTGTCACCTATCCTGTTTGTGATTTTCATGGACAGGATTTCTAGGCGGAGTCGTGGCCATGGCGGAGAGGGTATACGTCTTGGGGGGCTAAAGGTTGCGTCACTGCTCTTTGCAGATGATGTGGTCCTGATGGCACCTTCGGTTCGTGACCTTCAGCGCTCACTGGATCGGTTCGCAGCCGAGTGTTCAGCGGCTGGAATGAGGATCAGCATCTCCAAATCTGAGGCCATGGTTCTCAGCAGGAAACCGATGGATTGTACAGTCCGGGTAGGGGACAGGACTCTGTCCCAGGTGGAGGAGTTTAAGTATCTTTGGGTCTGGTTCACCAGTGAGGGAAAGATGGAGAAGGAAATCAGCCGGAGAATCGGAGCAGCTGGAGCAGTATTGCAGTCTCTCTGCCGCACTGTTGTGACCAAACGAGAGCTGAGCCAGAAGGCAAAGCTCTCGGCCTACCGAGCTATCTACATTCCTACTCTCACCTATGGTCATGAAGTGTGGGTCATGACCGAAAGAATAAGATCGCGGATACAAGCGGCCGAAATGAGTTTCCTCAGAAGGGTGGCTGGCATCTCCCTTAGAGATAGGGTGAGAAGCTCAGTCACCCGAGAGAGACTCGGAGTAGAGCCGCTGCTCCTTCGCTTGGAAAGGAGCCAGCTTAGGTGGTTCGGGCATCTCGTGCGGATGCCTCACGAGCGTCTCCCTAGGGAGGTCCTCGTTGCACGTCCCACTGGGAGGAGACCCCGCGGCAGGCCAAGGACCAGATGGGGGGATTATATCTCCTCTCTGGCCTGGGAACGCTTCGGGATTCCCCAGGAGGAAGTCGCTAATGTTGCTCTGGAGAGGGAAGTCTGGGGGTCTTTGCTGGAGCTGTTGTCCCCGCGACCCGATTCCGGATAAGCGGTTGAAGATGGATGGATGGATGGAGAAAATAAGCGAATATCACCCTTATTTGAGATATTTCATCTTACTTAGATTTCAGTTTTTGCAGTGTGCAATCGGACCACAGTATTTGTGGATCGTAACGCAACACATTGAGACCTTGACAGACAAGTTGTGGAGGGTCACAGGTACATGAAGGCAAGGGAGGACTATGTTTCTGTATCGGACCAGTGAGTGTTTTATCCTATTGCATGCCATTGTGTCTCCCAGTTGCCTGCCATGGAATTTACATGCAGGAAACATGGCGGGGAAGTCTTTGTTTGACTACAGAGAGACAGACCACTGCTCGTTACTGCCTCCTGCTCACATCCAATCTGCCAGCCAAATGTCCACGCTCCTGTAATCCCGACAGTTTAGGTGTGTGTGTGTGTGTGTGTGGTTGTCGATAAAAAGTCTCGCCTCCCTGGAGCAGAGTGACAACCCTCAACAGCTGTAGGAGTCACTGCCAAGGTACACCCGCCCTTCCCGCCCGGTCTCAGTGTTTATGTCTCCTACTCTGGTTCCATTGTTTGACCCGTCTTACTTCACCACACTAAAACAATCATCACAAAATCACGACTTATTTCCCCGCAAATGATCATTGTTTTCCCGCAGAAAGCCTCTCCCATGGTGCACTGGGGCCCCACTGCAAAAAGTGAAATCTAAGTAAGATGAAATATCTCAAATAAGGGTGATATTTGCTTATTTTCTGTCTGATAAGATAATTCTTCTCACTAAGCAGATTTTATGTTAGAGTGTTTTACTTGTTTTAAGTGTTTTGCTCCTAAATGATCTCAGTATGATATTACAGCTTGTTGCTGAGATTTGATGAGCTATATTGAGTAAAACATGCTTGAAACTAGAATATCAACTGTTGCAAAGCTGTGTCATCAACACTCACAAGTATAAAACTACTTTTTTAAAGTAATCATTTCTTATTTCAAGCATGAAAAAAAATCATGTTTTTGACACAATTGTGTCTCATAATTAAAACAGATGACAGCCAAATGGACTTTGCTGTTTTATTTTCAATGAAACAATAGAAAACACGTACTCATATAGTAGTACAGTTGGCACAGTACAGCAAACTGACAGTTAATATTGAAACATTTAACATGTGACATTTCTAACTATTTTGAACAGGGCCGGCCCGTGGCATAGGCCGTATAGGCAAATGCTAAGGGCCCCATCCATCAGGGGGCGCCAAGCCAGTGCCACAAATGTTGGAGAAAAAAAAAAAAAAAAAAGTTGGTACTATTATTTCTAAATACAAAAAATAATCCCACGTTAATTAAAATGCAAAGTAAAGCGTATTTAATAGAAATATTATTTGTTACAACATTACGCCCCCCATCCCCCCGCACGGTGCACCCCCTCCCTACCCATATCATGACTCTTACAAGTTACCGCATCAAAAAATCAACACAAGATGTCAAAACGGCCAAAACTGTCAGGTGCCCAGGGAAGAAGAAATAGAAAAGAAGAGGAGAAACGAGAAAAAGACAGAGGTAGCAGGTAGGTAACGTTAGCCTACATGAAATTATTTGTCTGTTACAGAATGTGATAGTAACCTGGCTTTTTAGCATTAAGCTAATGTTACATGATTCAGCAATTGCTAATCAATAAATAGCTAGTTCTGGTTTAACGTCGGGTTAATATTGTGGAGGGGGCTAAATTGTTATGGAAAATAATAATGTAACGTTAAGTAATTACAGTACTCCCACCTTACATTCCTCAGGGACATTTGTATTAGATCTTTTAAGCAGGTGTTTTTTGTTTACATTGTTATTGCCTTCTGGTTAGCTAATGTTTGCCCTGCAGGTAATAGTCACTTTTCCACCCCTTTATATATTAGGTATAGTTGTAAGCCTAGTTGTTAAAGTGCACATCATTAATGTTAATTAAGCAATATCACATGAGAGGGAATGCTGTATTTTAATTTGAGCACTGCTGTGATTCGGTTAAAGATAATCATAACATAACATTCTCATATAATATGTTAATTTGCTTTCTTTAAGTAAAAAAAAAGGTCAAAGACAAAGCTATTCGGTTTCTTGTGAGTATATACACTTCACTGCCGATGTGGGGGGCGCCACCTAAAATCTTGCCTAGGGCGCCAGATTGGTTAGGGCCAGGCCTGATTTTGAACATAAATAGTTCATGCACATTCAAGAAAATTATTCAAAATTACAATTTAAAAAAATATGGCCGGGGGCCGGGCTGTATATATGCGCACTAATTGACTGAAAGAGCACACACTTGCCGCGATGATGTCATGTTGTCGATGGAAAAATGCATTTTTAGACAATATGATTTGCCTGAGCGGCTAGGAGACCCCGAGAGTAACAAGCGCTTGCCTTGTTGCCTTTCCATTAAGAACAATACATTAGTTTTTAGTATAAGTTTGCTGGTTTCAAGAAATGTAATGCCGAGCGCATATCATTATGTCAAGATAATGGCACTAGCGTTTACTTCATTTAAGAATATTTTTCAACATATTGAGCAAAAAGGTCTCTTTTTTTTTTTAACCAAGAAAAGTGCACTTGTTATTAGTGAGAATATTTAGGGACCGAATGTCCCTTTGGGACAGAGGACCCTATTGTATTTGTAAGGTTTGATTATTATTATACCACCGCCTCTTTGAGCTGTAATTTGACCCCCTTAACATGCTTCAAAACTCACCATATTTGACACACACATCAGGACTGGCGAAAATTGCGATCTAATCAAAAAACCTAGCCCCAAAACTCCAAATTGCGCTCTAGCGCCCCCTAGAAGAAAACACAG
Source organism: Entelurus aequoreus (assembly GCF_033978785.1). Taxonomy (NCBI): domain Eukaryota; kingdom Metazoa; phylum Chordata; class Actinopteri; order Syngnathiformes; family Syngnathidae; genus Entelurus; species Entelurus aequoreus. Next base: position 10,056,102 of record NC_084731.1, read on the forward strand.
ACAAAACTGCCTGTAACTCCCACTAGGCATGTCGGAGAGACATGAAACAAAAACCTCTATGTAGGTCTCACTTAGACCTAGATTTCATACACTGACATCCTTCAGCAAAAATCAACAGGAAGTTTGCAATTCCCCCTTCAAAACAAAAGTTTTGTAAAAACAGTCACTTTTGCCTCTTTGAGCTATAATTTGACCCCCTTAACATGCTTCAAAACTCACCAAACTGGACACACACATCAGGACTGGCAAAAACTGTCAAGGATGGAATAAAGCGCCGAGAGCGTATCAAAGCGTGACAAAGCTCAGCAAAGCTTGACTCAAAGCGTAGGAAAGCTTAACAGATCTTGGTTCAAAGCGCGGACCCCAGTCTACAACTACAAATAGGAAGTGACTGTGATATTGACTATCAATCAATCAATCAATGTTTATTTATATAGCCCTAAATCACAAGTAGTGACATTGAATATAAAAAATAAAAGAAATGCATTTTATTATTGTCAACTAGCATAAGAAATGAAAGATAGATATTTATTAAGATGACAAAAAATAAAAGAAATGAAGATATAAAACATAATAAATAATAAACATAATATAACGAAAAAAAAAGAGAAATTGAAAAAATAAATGAATATAAAGCATAATAAATAATAAATAATAAACATAATATAACGAAAAAAGAAGAGGAATTGAAAAAATAAATGAATATAAAACATAATAAATAATAAACATAATATAACGAAAAAAGAAGAGAAATTGAAAAAACAAATGAATATAAAACATAATAAATAATAAATAATTAACATAATATAACGGAAAAAAAGAGAAATTGAAAAAATAAATGAATATAAAACATAATAAATAATAAACATGATATAACGAAAAAATAGAAATTGAAAAAATAAATGAATATAAAACATAATAAATAATAAATAATAAACATAATATAACGAAAAAAGAAGAGGAATTGAAAAAATGAATGAATATAAAACATAATAAATAATAAATAATAAACATAATATAACGAAAAAAAGAGAGGAATTGAAAAAACAAATGAATGTAAAACATAATAAATAATAAACATAATATAACGTAAAAAAGAGAAATTGAAAATATAAATGAATATAAAACATAATAAATAATAAACATAATATAACGAAAAAAGAAGGGAAATTGAAAAAAATAAATGAATATAAAACATAATAAATAATAAATAATAGACATAATATAACGAAAAAAAAGAGAAATTGAAAAAACAAATGAATATAAAACATAATAAATAATAAACATAATATAACGAAAAAAAAGAGAAATTGAAAAAATAAATGAATATAAAAAATAAAAGAAATGCCTTTTATTATTGTCAACTAGCATAAGAAATTAAAGATAGATATTTATTAAGATGACAAAGAAATAAAAGAAATGAAGATATAAAAAATAATAAATAATAAACATAATATAACGGGAAAAAAAGAGAAATTGAAAAAATAAATTAATACAAAAAATGTGTGGAAAACAGTATACTGAGTTTTTCAAATTTTTTTTTACTTATTTGTTTATCATATTTCTTTTTTTTAAATTACATTATGTGTTTTATCCTGTATATAATAAAACAAAAAGAGAAATCAAATAAATAGATAAATCTAAAAAAATGTGGGGGAAAACTTAGTATACTGAGTTTTTCCACTTTTTTTTTTTACTTATTTGTTTATCATATTTCTCTTTTTTATTATATTATGTGTGCGCACGCAATTTATTCATCAAATTCACAAAATAATAATCACAGCATCTTCCAAATTAGACATAATTACATAACATCACATTTCAAAGTCATTATTACAAATTAATGTTCATAATGTTCATGACACATTAATTCCAATGCACAACAGAGCTTGATAATCGTGTCAGAGCCTGATTTAAAGCGTCAGGATCGCATCAAAGCATAATAAAGTTAAATAAAGCGTAATAAAACGTATCAAAGCGTGATTTAAAGCGTATCAAAGCGGGATCAAAGCGGCATCAAATCGTGAGGAACGGTAATTCGTCCCCCCAAAGCGGCAACTAATTCGTATCAGAGCGTATCAAAGCATAACATTACTTCGGAGATCGGGATATTCGTGGAAAAATTGACAAAAATGACGGCGCTTTGCTCGCCGCTTGGTGTGAACCAGGCATAAGGAAGAAAACACAGACACAACTGCTCCTAGGAAGAAAACACAGACAAGACTGCCTGTAACTTCTAGTAGGAATGTCGGAGAGACATGAAACAAAAACCTCTATGTAGGTCTCACTTAGACCTAGATTTCATACACTGACATCTTTCAGCAAAAATCAACAGGAAGTTTGCAATTCCCCCTTCAAAACAAAAGTTTTGTAAAAACAGTCACTTTTGCCTCTTTGAGCTATAATTTGACCCCCTTAACTCACCAAACTGGACACACACATCAGGACTGGCAAAAATTGCGATCTAATAAAAAAACCCAACCCCAAAATTTAAAATTTCACTCTAGCGCCCTCTAGGAAGAAAACACAGACAAAACTGCTCCTAGGGAGAAAACACAGACAAAACTGCCTGTAACTCCCACTAGGAATGTCGGAGAGACATGAAACAAAAACCTCTATGTAGGTCTCACTTAGACCTACAATTCATATAGTGCCAACCCCCAGCAAAAATCAACAGGAAGTTTGAAATTCTCCCTTCAAAACAAAAGTTTTGTAAAAACAGTCACTTTTGCCTCTTTGAGCTATTATTTTGACCCCCTTAACTCACCAAACTGGACACACACATCAGGACTGGCAAAAATTGCGATCTAATAAAAAAACCCAACCCCAAAATTTAAAATTTCACTCTAGCGCCCTCTAGGAAGAAAACACAGACAAAACTGCTCCTAGGGAGAAAACACAGACACAACTGCCTGTAACTCCCACTAGGAATGTCGGAGAGACATGAAACAAAAACCTCTATGTAGGTTTCACTTAGACCTACAATTCATATATTGACAACCCCCAGCAAAAATCAACAGGAAGTTTGCAATTCCCCCTTCAAAACAAAAGTTTTGTAAAAACAGTCACTTTTGCCTCTTTGAGCTATAATTTGACCCCCTTAACTCACCAAACTGGACACACACATCAGGACTGGCAAAAATTGCGATCTAATAAAAAAACCCGACCCCAAAATTTAAAATTGCGCTCTAGCGCCCTCTAGGAAGAAAACACAGACACAACTGCTCCTAGGAAGAAAACACAGACAAAACTGCCTGTAACTCCCACTAGGAATGTCGGAGAGACATGAAACAAAAACCTCTATGTAGGTCTCACTTAGACCTACAATTCATATAGTGCCAACCCCCAGCAAAAATCAACAGGAAGTTTGAAATTCTCCCTTCAAAACAAAAGTTTTGTAAAAACAGTCACTTTTGCCTCTTTGAGCTATTATTTTGACCCCCTTAACTCACCAAACTGGACACACACATCAGGACTGGCAAAAATTGCGATCTAATAAAAAAACCCAACCCCAAAATTTAAAATTTCACTCTAGCGCCCTCTAGGAAGAAAACACAGACAAAACTGCTCCTAGGGAGAAAACACAGACAAAACTGCCTGTAACTCCCACTAGGAATGTCGGAGAGACATGAAACAAAAACCTCTATGTAGGTTTCACTTAGACCTACAATTCATATATTGACAACCCCCAGCAAAAATCAACAGGAAGTTTGAAATTCCCCCTTCAAAACAAAAGTTTTGTAAAAACAGTCACTTTTGCCTCTTTGAGCTATAATTTGACCCCCTTAACTCACCAAACTGGACACACACATCAGGACTGGCAAAAATTGCGATCTAATAAAAAAACCCAACCCCAAAATTTAAAATTTCACTCTAGCGCCCTCTAGGAAGAAAACACAGACAAAACTGCTCCTAGGGAGAAAACACAGACAAAACTGCCTGTAACTCCCACTAGGAATGTCGGACAGACATGAAACAAAAACCTCTATGTAGGTTTCACTTAGACCTACAATTCATATATTGACAACCCCCAGCAAAAATCAACAGGAAGTTTGCAATTCCCCCTTCAAAACAAAAGTTTTGTAAAAACAGTCACTTTTGCCTCTTTGAGCTATAATTTGACCCCCTTAACTCACCAAACTGGACACACACATCAGGACTGGCAAAAATTGCGATCTAATAAAAAAACCCGACCCCAAAATTTAAAATTGCGCTCTAGCGCCCTCTAGGAAGAAAACACAGACACAACTGCTCCTAGGAAGAAAACACAGACAAAACTGCCTGTAACTCCCACTAGGAATGTCGGAGAGACATGAAACAAAAACCTCTATGTAGGTCTCACTTAGACCTACAATTCATATAGTGCCAACCCCCAGCAAAAATCAACAGGAAGTTTGAAATTCTCCCTTCAAAACAAAAGTTTTGTAAAAACAGTCACTTTTGCCTCTTTGAGCTATTATTTTGACCCCCTTAACTCACCAAACTGGACACACACATCAGGACTGGCAAAAATTGCGATCTAATAAAAAAACCCAACCCCAAAATTTAAAATTTCACTCTAGCGCCCTCTAGGAAGAAAACACAGACAAAACTGCTCCTAGGGAGAAAACACAGACAAAACTGCCTGTAACTCCCACTAGGAATGTCGGAGAGACATGAAACAAAAACCTCTATGTAGGTTTCACTTAGACCTACAATTCATATATTGACAACCCCCAGCAAAAATCAACAGGAAGTTTGAAATTCCCCCTTCAAAACAAAAGTTTTGTAAAAACAGTCACTTTTGCCTCTTTGAGCTATAATTTGACCCCCTTAACTCACCAAACTGGACACACACATCAGGACTGGCAAAAATTGCGATCTAATAAAAAAACCCGACCCCAAAATTTAAAATTGCGCCCTCTAGGAAGAAAACACAGACACAACTGCTCCTAGGAAGAAAACACAGACAAAACTGCCTGTAACTCCCACTAGGAATGTCGGAGAGACATGAAACAAAAACCTCTATGTAGGTCTCACTTAGACCTACATTTCATATATTGACAACCCCCAGCAAAAATCAACAGGAAGTTTGAAATTCTCCCTTCAAAACAAAAGTTTTGTAAAAACCGGTCACCTTTTTTCAAACATTGTCTCTTCTGAGCGCGTTTGTCGTGTCGGCTTCAAACTAGCACAGGAGAGAGATCGAACCCTTCTGATTAAAAGTTGAAGAAAGAGTTTTAATTACTGCTCCGGTTTGGATTTTATGTGCCGTCAAAGTCGGTCCCGTCCATCGCTGCTTGCAGCTTTAATTTGACTTGTTTTGGAAAGTCTTGACAAACCGAATGTTCTTGTTCTATTGGCAGATAATTTTGCTTAGTTCAAATAAAAACGCCCTCATTTTTGTATTTTTTTTTCTCGTTTTTGAACACTGACTTTTTGCAGTGTACATGTTGTTTCACATCATTGAATATAAAGTGAGGGTGTTTTAATGCATGTGTGTATATGTCAAATGCTTTTTCCCCCCGGCAGAAACACAACACACGTAGAAGTTGTGCAAAGATCAAGCATGTGTTTGGGAAGCAAACTCCTCTGGTGTGTGCGTGTGAGCGGTATGGCCAAGGGATGGTAGGAGGGAGGCTTAATGGGTTCAGAGACGGTGACATCAGCGGTGCTGTTGGCGCCACTTATCTGCACGGGATCTCCCAGCTGCCCTGGCATTTCCTGAAATAGGTCACATACAGTCAAAATAAAGATTCAGAAGATATTCAGAAATGATACGTCCACAAAAAGTCTTCTTTTTACCAAGCAATCATCAAACTTTATGTTTCTTACTTTCCTGGGGCAATGTAGAAGCACCCTTGCTGTGCAACAACAGGACCAAGTTTTTAGCACACCAAAGGTGCGCTCTGGGGCAGGCTGGCACTCACTGTAATGACACCGGAATGATCAACATTTATTAAACTGCATGTTTCTAGAAGTTTTGTCATTTTGGTATGGCATTTATACACCATATGGTGCTTCAGATATTGTGGCTTCACTACTTCACTACTTGCTAAGCTTCTATGACCAGTAGTTCATCCTCTGTATATTCAGCTTCAAAAAGATACGTTTGTGAATCCTCATTTGTCCGAAAATAGTTGTCTTTGTCGTCTATACTATACTGTCCATCCATCAATCAATTAATCAATCAATCAATCAATCAATGTTTATTTATATAGCCCTAAATCACAAGTGTCTCAAAGGGCTGCACAAGCCACAACGACATCCTCGGTTCAGAGCCCACATAAGGGCAAGGAAAAACTTACAGCCCAGTGGGACGTCAATGTGAATGACTATGAGAAACCTTGGAGAGGACCGCAGATGTAGGTGAGACCAGATGCAATGGACGTCGAGTGGATCTAGCATAATATTTTGAAAGTCCAGTCCATAGTGGATCTAACATAATAGTGTGAGAGTCCAGTCCATAGTGGATCTAACATAATAGTGAGAGTCCAGTCCATAGTGGATCTAACATAATAGTGAGAGTCCAGTCCATAGTGGATCTAACATAATAGTGTGAGAGTCCAGTCCATAGTAGATCTAACATAATAGTGAGAGAGTCCAGTCCATAGTGGATCTAACATAATAGTAAGAGTCCAGTCCATAGTGGATCTAACATAATAGTGAGAGTCCAGTCCATAGTGGATCTAACATAATAGTGAGAGAGTCCAGTCCATAGTGAATCTAACATAATAGTGAGAGAGTCCAGTCCATAGTGGATCTAACATAATAGTGAGAGTCCAGTCCATAGTGGGTCTAACATAATAGTGTGAGAGTCCAGTCCATAGTGGATCTAACATAATAGTGAGAGTCCAGTCCACAGTGGATCTAACATAATAGTATGAGAGTCCAGTCCATAGTGGATCTAACATAATACTGTGAGAGTCCAGTCCATAGTGGATCTAACATAATAGTGTGAGAGTCCAGTCCATAGTGGATCTAACATAATAGTGTGAGAGTCCAGTCCATAGTGGATCTAACATAATAGTGAGAGAGTCCAGTCCATAGTGGATCTAACATAATAGTGAGAGAGTCCAGTCCATAGTGAATCTAACATAATAGTGAGAGAGTCCAGTCCATAGTGGATCTAACATAATAGTGAGAGTCCAGTCCATAGTGGATCTAACATAATAGTGTGAGAGTCCAGTCCATAGTGGATCTAACATAATAGTGAGAGTCCAGTCCATAGTGGATCTAACATAATAGTGAGAGTCCAGTCCATAGTGGATCTAACATAATAGTGAGAGTCCAGTCCATAGTGGATCTAACATAATAGTGAGAGTCCAGTCCATAGTGGATCTAACATAATAGTGTGAGAGTCCAGTCCATAGTAGATCTAACATAATAGTGAGAGAGTCCAGTCCATAGTGGATCTAACATAATAGTAAGAGTCCAGTCCATAGTGGATCTAACATAATAGTGAGAGTCCAGTCCATAGTGGATCTAACATAATAGTGAGAGAGTCCAGTCCATAGTGAATCTAACATAATAGTGAGAGAGTCCAGTCCATAGTGGATCTAACATAATAGTGAGAGTCCAGTCCATAGTGGGTCTAACATAATAGTGTGAGAGTCCAGTCCATAGTGGATCTAACATAATAGTGAGAGTCCAGTCCACAGTGGATCTAACATAATAGTATGAGAGTCCAGTCCATAGTGGATCTAACATAATACTGTGAGAGTCCAGTCCATAGTGGATCTAACATAATAGTGTGAGAGTCCAGTCCATAGTGGATCTAACATAATAGTGTGAGAGTCCAGTCCATAGTGGATCTAACATAATAGTGAGAGAGTCCAGTCCATAGTGGATCTAACATAATAGTGAGAGAGTCCAGTCCATAGTGAATCTAACATAATAGTGAGAGAGTCCAGTCCATAGTGGATCTAACATAATAGTGAGAGTCCAGTCCATAGTGGGTCTAACATAATAGTGTGAGAGTCCAGTCCATAGTGGATCTAACATAATAGTGAGAGTCCAGTCCATAGTGGATCTAACATAATAGTGAGAGTCCAGTCCATAGTGGATCTAACATAATAGTGAGAGTCCAGTCCATAGTGGGGCCAGCAGGAGACCATCCCGAGCGGAGACGGGTCAGCAGTGCAGAGCTGTCCCCAACCGATGCACAGGCTAGCGGTCCACCCCGGGTCCTGACTCTGGACAGCCAGCACTTCATCCATGGCCACCAGTAGTTCATCCTCTGTATATTCAGCTTCAAAAAAGCTACGTTTGTGAATCCTCATTTGTCCAAAAATAGTTGTCTTTGTCGTCTATACTATTTTTTGTTTCACTTTTGTTATGTTTTTGTTTATTTGAATAGTATTTTTAGAATGTGCTGTGGGCCTTTAAAACATTAGCTGTGGGCCGCAAATGGCCTCCGGGGCACACTTTTGACACCCCTTCTATAGATAATACAAAATTAAAATGTGATAAATCTATGGATAAAAAGCAGAGCCTGGCGACGCATGCACGTTTATCATAACTCTCTCTCTCTGTCTCTGTCTCTGCCCCTCCCTCACCAATGCTGCTGCGCGCACAATTTGTTTTGTTTTTAACCCCTTCTTAACCCTCAACGTACATTGAAAATACACACAACCCTAATTCACAATACTGGACATTTGAGGCATTTAAGAAACTCCGCCCTGACAGCTCCGCAAAAGACGACATATGGTCAGTCTACTGTTATTACTTCAATAATTATGTATGGAACACATAATGGGTTTCTCCTCAAACGTATAAGGAGAGGGGCACACCGGCGTTGACACTCTCGTTAATGAACTTGAGCAAGGCAGCCATGCACAGTTGGACAATGGCAGCCTCTCACACATGCACAGCGCAGCCAGCACAGCTTGCCATTAGCTCAGGGTTGGCCCACCCCAGACGACGCTTCCAATCTCTCACGCCATCTGCTCGTCACCGCAGCGCCGCTATCTTGAGGAGGAAGTGTGGAAAACTTTCTTTCTGCGCCTCATGCCGACCATTCCTCCTCGATAAATGTCGGCCTGTGTAAACCGATTCATTGTTGCTTCTTGACAAAGTCATACCAAGCCATAAAGAACAAAACATGCACAAAACCCCAAAAGCAGTGAAGTTGTCACGTTGTGTAAATGGTAAATAAAAACAGAATTCAATGATTTGCAAATCCTTTTTCAACTTATATTCAATTGAATAGACGGCAAAGACAAGATATTTAACATTCGAACTGGAAAAAGTTGTTGTTTTTTGCAAATATTAGCTCATTTGGAATTTGATGCCTGCAACATGTTTCCAAAAAGCTGGCACAAGTGGCAAAAAAGAGTGAGAAAGTTGAGGAATGCTCATCAAAGACTTAATTTGGAACATCCCACGGGTGAACAGGCTAATTGGGAACAGGTGGGTGCCATGATTGGGTATAAAAGCAGCTTCCATGAAATGCTCAGTCATTCACAATGAAGGACAGGGCGAGGGTCACCACTTTGTCAACAAATGCCTGAGCACATTGTTGAACAGTTTAAGAACAACATTTCTCAACCAGCTATTACAAGGAATTTAGGGATTTCACCATCTACGGTCTGTAATAGGGATGTCCGATAATGGCTTTTTGCCGATATCCGATATTCCGATATTGTCCAACTCTTTAATTACCGATACCGATATCAACCGATATATGCAGTCGTGGAATTAACACATTATTATGCCTAATTTGGACAACCAGGTATGGTGAAGATAAGGTACTTTTTAAAAAAATTAGTCAAATAAGATAAATGAATTAAAAACATTTTCTTGAATAAAAAAGAAAGTACAACAATATAAAATCAGTTACATAGAAACTAGTAATGAATGAAAATTAGTAAAATTAACTGTTAAAGGTTAGTACTATTAGTGGAGCAGCAGCACACACAATCATGTGTGCTTACGGACTGTATCCCTTGCAGACTGTATTGATATATATTGATATATAATGTAGGAACCAGAATATTAATAACAGAAAGAAACAACCCTTTTGTGTGAATGAGTGTGAATGGGGGAGGGAGGTTTTTTGGGTTGGTGCACTAATTGTAAGTGTATCTTGTGTTTTTTATGTTGATTTAATAAAAAAAAAACAAAAAAAAACAACAACAAAAAAAAAACACGATACTGATAATAAAAAAACCGATACCGATAATTTCCGATATTACATTCTAACGCATATATCGGCCGATATTATCGGACATCCCTAGTCTGTAATATCATCAAAAGGTTCAGAGAATCTGGAGAAATCACTGCACGTAAGCCATGATATTACTGACCTTGGATCTCTCAGGCGGTACTGCATCAAAAAGCGACCTCAGTGTGTAAAGGATATCACCACATGGGCTCAGAAACACTTCAGAAAAAACACTGTCAGTAACTACAGTCGGTCGCTTCATCTGTAAGTGCAAGTTAAAACTCTGTTATGCAAAGCCAAAGCCATTTATCAACAAAAAAGACTGATAAAGTTGAGGAATGCTCATCAAACACTTATTTGGAACATCCCACAGGTGAACAGGCTAATTGGGAACAGGTGGGTGCCATGATTTGGGTATAAAAGCAGCTTCCATGAAATGCTCAGTCATTCACAAACAAGGACGGGGCGAGGGTCACCACTTTGTCAACAAATGCCTGAGCAAATTGTTGAACAGTTTAAGAACAACATTTCTCAAGCAGCTATTGCAAGGAATTTAGGGATTTCACCATCTACGCTCCGTGATATCATCAAAAGGCTCAGAGAATCTGGAGAAACCACTGCACGTAAGCCATGATTTTACAGACCTTTGATCCCTCAGGTGGTACTCTATCAGAAACCGACATCGGTGTGTAAAGGATATCACCACACTGTCAGTAACTACAGTCAGTCGCTTCATCTGCAAGTGCAAGTTAAAACTCTATTATGAAAAGCGAAAGCCGTTTATCAACAACACCCAGAACCGCATCCGTCTTCGCTGGGTCCGAGCTCATCTAAGATGGACTGATGCAAAGTGTAAAAGTGTTCTGTGGTCTGACGAGTCCACATTTCAAATTGTTTTTGGAAACTGTGGACGTCGCGTCCTCCCGGACCAAAGAGGAAAAGAACCATCCGGATTGTTATAGGCGCAAAGTGTAAAAGCCAGCATGTGTGATGGTATGGGGGTGTATTAGTGCCCAAGACATGGGTAACTTACACATCTGTGAAGGCGCCATTAATGCTGAAAGGTACATACAGGTTTTGGAGCAACATCCAAGTATAGTTAACATGGACGCCCCTGCTTATTTCAGCAAGACAATGCCCGTGTTACAACAGTGTGGCTTCATAGTAAAAGAGTGCGGGTACTAGACTGACCTGCCTGTAGTCCAGACCTGTCTCCCTTTTGAAAATGTGGTATTTTTTGCAAATATTAGCTCATTTGGAATTTGATGCCTGCAACATGTTTCAAAAAAGCTGGCACAAGTGGCAAAAAAGACTGAGAAAGTTGAGGAATGCTCATCAAAGACTTCATTTGGAACATCCCACAGGTGAACAGGCAAATTGGGAACAGGTGGGTGCCATGATTTGGGTATAAAAGCAGCTTCCATGAAATGCTCAGTCATTCACAAACAAGGATGGGGCGAGGGTCACCACTTTGTCAACAACTGCGTGAGCAAATTGTTGAACAGTTTAAGAACAACATTTCTCAACCAGCTATTGCAAGGAATTTAGGGATTTCACCATCTACGCTCCATGATATCATCAAAAGGCTCAGAGAATCTGGAGAAACCACTGCACGTAAGCGATGATTTTACAGGCCTTTGATCCCTCAGGTGGTACTCTATCAGAAACCGACATCGGTGTGTAAAGGATATCACCAAACTGTCAGTAACTACAGTCAGTCGCTTCATCTGCAAGTGCAAGTTAAAACTCTATTATGAAAAGCGAAAGCCCTTTATCAACAACACCCAGAACCGCATCCGTCTTCGCTGGGTCCGAGCTCATCTAAAATGGACTGATGCAAAGTGTAAAAGTGTTCTGTGGTCTGACGAGTCCACATTTCAAATTGTTTTTGGAAACTGTGGACGTCGCGTCCTCCCGGACCAAAGAGGAAAAGAACCATCCGGATTGTTATAGGCGGAAAGTTGAAAAGCCAGCATGTGTGATGGTATGGGGGTATATTAGTGCCCAAGACATGGGTAACTCACACATCTGTGAAGGCGCCATTAATGCTGAAAGGTACATACAGGTTTTGGAGCAACATCCAAGTATAGTTAACATGGACGCCCCTGCTTATTTCAGCAAGGCAATGCCCGTGTTACAACAGTGTGGCTTCATAGTAAAAGAGTGCGGGTACTAGACTGGCCTGCCTGTAGTCCAGACCTGTCTCCCATTGAAAATGTGTTATTTTTTGCAAATATTAGCTCATTTGGAATTTGATGCCTGCAACATGTTTCAAAAAAGCTGGCACAAGTGGCAAAAAAGACTGAGAAAGTTGAGGAATGCTCATCAAAGACTTCATTTGGAACATCCCACAGGTGAACAGGCTAATTGGGAACAGGTGGGTGCCATGATTGGGTATAAAAGCAGCTTCCATGAAATGCTCAGTCATTCACAAACAAGGACGGGGCGAGGGTCACCACTTTGTCAACAACTGCGTGAGCAAATTGTTGAACAGTTTAAGAACAACATTTCTCAAGCAGCTATTGCAAGGAATTTAGGGATTTCACCATCTACGCTCCGTAATATCATCAAAAGGCTCAGAGAATCTGGAGAAACCACTGCACGTAAGCGATGATTTTACAGGCCTTTGATCCCTCAGGTGGTACTCTATCAGAAACCGACATCAGTGTGTAAAGGATATCACCACATGGGCTCAGAAACACTTCAGAAAAAACACTGTCAGTAACTATAGTCGGTCGCTTCATCCGTAAGTGCAAGTTAAAACTATATTATGAAAAGCGAAAGCCCTTTATCAACAACACCCAGAACCGCATCCGTCTTCGCTGGGTCCGAGCTCATCTGAAATGGACTGATGCAAAGTGTAAAAGTGTTCTGTGGTCTGACGAGTCCACATTTCAAATTGTTTTTGGAAACTGTGGACGTCGCGTCCTCCCGGACCAAAGAGGAAAAGAACCATCCGGATTGTTATAGGCGCAAAGTGTAAAAGCCAGCATGTGTGATGGTATGGGGGTGTATTAGTGCCCAAGACATGGGTAACTTACACATCTGTGAAGGCGCCATTAATGCTGAAAGGTACATACAGGTTTTGGAGCAACATCCAAGTATAGTTAACATGGACGCCCCTGCTTATTTCAGCAAGACAATGCCTGTGTTACAACAGTGTGGCTTCATAGTAAAAGAGTGCGGGTACTAGACTGGCCTGCCTGTAGTCCAGACCTGTCTCCCTTTTGAAAATGTGTTATTTTTTGCAAATATTAGCTCATTTGGAATTTGATGCCTGCAACATGTTTCAAAAAAGCTGGCACAAGTGGCAAAAAAGACTGAGAAAGTTGAGGAATGCTCATCAAAGACTTCATTTGGAACATCCCACAGGTGAACAGGCTAATTGGGAACAGGTGGGTGCCATGATTGGGTATAAAAGCAGCTTCCATGAAATGCTCAGTCATTCACAAACAAGGACGGGGCGAGGGTCACCACTTTGTCAACAACTGCGTGAGCAAATTGTTGAACAGTTTAAGAACAACATTTCTCAACCAGCTATTGCAAGGAATTTAGGGATTTCACCATCTACGGTCCGTAATATCATCAAAAGGCTCAGAGAATCTGGAGAAACCACTGCACGTAAGCGATGATTTTACAGGCCTTTGATCCCTCAGGTGGTACTCTATCAGAAACCGACATCGGTGTGTAAAGGATATCACCACATGGGCTCAGAAACACTTCAGAAAAAACACTGTCAGTAACTACAGTCGGTCGCTTCATCTGTAAGTGCAAGTTAAAACTCTATTATGAAAAGCGAAAGCCATTTATCAACAACACCCGGAACCGCATCCGTCTTCGCTGGGTCCGAGCTCATCTAAAATGGACTGATGCAAAGTGTAAAAGTGTTCTGTGGTCTGACGAGTCCACATTTCAAATTGTTTTTGGAAACTGTGGACGTTGCGTCCTCCGGACCAAAGAGGAAAAGAACCATCCGGATTGTTATAGGCGCAAAGTGTAAAAGGCAGCATGTGTGATGGTATGGGGGTGTATTAGTGCCCAAGACATGGCTCCGATTCCAGGAAGACAAAACAAATGGAATATTGGATTCCAAGTAGCTGACAGTGTAGTGCAAGTATTCATCCTCTCCCTCTCCAAGGTCCTTAGGTAAACGGAGAAGCTTCTGCAGAATATGAAGCAGGGCACAGGATGCATCACACGTAAGCTGAGGGGAACACATGAATCATACATGCTCACACACAATGTGCTTTCTTTATCTGCGTGTGCAGATCCTTTACACCTCAGATGTCCATGGCCTGGCCTGGCCTGGCCTGGCCTGGCCTGGCCTGGCCTGGCCTGGCCTGGCCTGGCCTGGCCTGGCCTGGCCTGGCCTGGGTATGCAGACAAACACTCACATCCAATGGGAAGATTCCTTGAATTCATATTGTTGAGGTTGTAGGATCGAAAACAAATGATCCACAAACAACTGAATGAGAGAAACACTGTAAGTTCATGCCAGACCTGAGGGATGTCTCTTTTTTTAAAGACAAGAAGGAAAAAGGACATTCTTTGGACGTAAAAATCTGTTGCTCTACAAAAGGGCTGCGACGATTAATCAATGAAAAATTATGATTCATTTAGATCAGACCTGGGCATTCGGCGGGCCACATCCGGCCCCTTGTGCATCCCTGTCCGGCCCGCGTGAGGCCAATCATCCATCCATCCATCCATCTTCTTCCGCTTATCCGAGATCGGGTTGCGGGGGCAGCAGCCTAAGCAGGGAAGCCCGGACTTCCCTCTCCCCAGCCACTTCGTCCAGCTCTTCCCGGGGGATCCCGAGGCGTTCCCAGGCCAGCCGGGAGACATAGTCTTCCCAACGTGTCCTGGGTCTTCCCCGTGGCCTCCTACCGGTCGGACGTGCCCTAAACACCTCCCTAGGGAGGCGTTCGGGTGGCATCCTGACCAGATGCCCGAACCACCTCAACTGGCTCCTCTCCATGTGGAGGAGCAGCGGCTTTACTTTGAGCTTCTCACCCTATCTCTAAGGGAGAGACCCGCCACCCGCGGAGGAAACTCATTTCGGCCGCTTGTACCCGTGATCTTGTCCTTTCGGTCATAACCCAAAGCTCATGACCATAGGTGAGGATGGGAACGTAGATCGACCGGTAAATTGAGAGCTTTGCCTTCTGGCTCAGCTCCTTCTTCACCACAACGGATCGATACAGCGTCCGCATTACTGAAGACGCCGCACCGATCCGCCTGTCGATCTCACCATCCACTCTTCCCTCACTCGTGAACAAAACTCCAAGGTACTTGAACTCCTCCACTTGGGGCAGGGTCTCCTCCGCAACCCGGAGATGGCACTCCACCCTTTTCCGGGCGAGAACCATGGACTCGGACTTGGAGGTGCTGATTCTCATCCCAGTCGCTTCACACTCAGCTGCGAACCGATCCAGCGAGAGCTGAAGATCCTGGCCAGATGAAGCCATCAGGACCACATCATCTGCAAAAAGCCAATCATAAATTACAAAATACATTTAAAAAAGTATCTATGTCGAGTGTGCAATACAACGGTGCTGCTTTTGTTTTGAAAAGCGTTATTTGTATTACTTCCGTGTGGACGTATGTTCGTGCGCGATTGTGAGTGAATGTGAACAGCGGACTCTGTTGCGCTGATATGTCCGGAGAAGAGGGGCGCATTTGAGAACGTGTCACTCTCCCGACGCACTGTAACGAGGCGGGTTGAGACCATCGCTGGAAACTTGGAGCTTCAGCTGAAGAACAAAACGGCCGACTTTGACTGTTTTTCGCTGGCTTTGGATGAGAGCTGCGATGTACGTGACACCGCCCAGCTGCTCATCTTCTTGCGTGGGATAACTGCAGACTTTCAAATCACGGAGGAGCTGGCAGCCATGCGGTCAATTAAAGAGACAACCACAGGTAATGACTTGTTCACATAGGTAAATGCGTGTTTGGACATGTTAGGACTGAAAAGGGACAAGCTGGCAGGTGTGACAACAGATGGTTGTCCAAATCTGACAAGGAAAAATGTTGGACTTTTAAAGAGGATGCAGGATAAAGTGACAGAAATTGACATTTTTGCATTGTATTATACATCAGAAAGTGTTGTGTAAGACAGTGTTAAAATAAAACCATCAAAAGCAATTGAATAATTGAAATATTGTCGGTGTGGCCCTCCGGCAGTGCTCAGGTTGCTCATGCTGCCCCCGGTAAAAATGAATTGCCCACCCCTGATTTAGATGATGATTCATATTCTCTTGTTTTGATTGATTGATTGATTGATTGAGACTTTTATTAGTAGGTTGCACAGTGGAGTACATATTCCGTACAATTGACCACTAAATGGTAACACCCGAATAAGTTTTTCAACTTGTTTAAGTCGGTGTCCACTTAAATTGATTCATGATACAGATATATACTATCATATATACTATCATCATAATACAGTCATCACACAAGATAATCACATTGAATTATTTACATTATTTACAATCAGGGGTGTGGAGGGGCGGGGGGGGGGTAAAGGTTTTCACTGCAAAAACTGAAATCTAAGTAAAATTAAATATCTCAAATAAGGGTGATATTTGCTTATTTTCTGTCTGATAAGATAATTATTCTCACTAAGCAGATTTTATGTTAGAGTGTTTTACTTGTTTTAAGTGCACAGGCGAGCGGTCCACCCCAGGTCCCGACTCTGGTTACTCTAGTCCAGGGGTCACCAACCTTTTTGAAACCAAGAGCTACTTCTTGGGTACTGATTAATGCGAAGGGCTACCAGTTTGATACACACTTAAATAAATTGCCAGAAATAGCCAATTTGCTCAATTTACCTTTAACTCTATGTTATTATTAATAATTAATGATATTTATCTTTGTGGAAACACTGATCATCTTAATGATTTCTCACATTAAATATATATAGAAACAGATAAATATCAATATGCAACACTTTATTTTTTATATTTTCTCTAAGTGCACATTTTTCAAATTGAACATTTTCAAATGATCACTTCTTCTGAAATCACAATATCCCATTTTAACTAGCTAGCCACTAACATTTTTTTTTAACAAATGATGAATTACTTTGCACCATGTTTGTACAAATAATAACTCATGTAAAATTAAAAAAATACAAAAAAGAATTTATGGAACATCATTAGTAATTTTTCCTGATTAAGATTAATTTTAGAATTTTGATGACATGTTTTAAATAGGTTAAAATCCAATCTACACTTTGTTAGAATATATAACAAATTGGACCAAGCTATATTTCTAACAAAGACAAATCATTATTTCTTCTAGATTTTCCAGAACAAAAATTTTAAAATAAATTCAAAAGACTTTGAAATAAGGTTTAAATTTGATTCTACAGATTTTCTAGATTTGCCAGAATCATTTTTTTGAATTTTAATCATAATAAGTTTGAATAAATATTTCACAAATAATATTTGTCGAAAAAACAGAAGCTAAAACGAAGAATTGAATTAAAATGTATATATTATTCTATACAATAAAAAAAATAAAAATACTTGAACATTGATTTAAATTGTCAGGAAAGAAGAGGAAGGAATTTAAAAGGTAAAAAGGTATGTGTTTAAAAATCCTAAAATCATTTTTGAGGTTGTATTTTTTCTCTAAAATTGTCTTTCTGAAAGTTATAAGAAACAAAATAAAAAAATAAATGAATTTATTTAAACAAGTGAAGACCAAGTCTTTAAAATATTTTCTTGGATTTTCAAATTCTATTTGAGTTTTGTCTCTCTTAGAATTAAAAATGTCAAGCAAAGCGAGACCAGCTTGCTAGTTGTGGGGAGGCGGGGCCGGCGGACCGACGGCGCCCGCTCCAAGATGGCGGCGAGGAGGCGTGGACGAGCGAGCGGAAAGGCGGGGTGCGCTGGGAGCGACGCCGCAATCAGCATAAGGTGCGTGGGGCGCGCTGCTGTGGACAGTGCGATCACCCTCTCGGACCGTATAAAAGGGTGAGTGACGTGAACATCAAGGGAGGAGACGGGGAAAGACGGCGGACTGGAGGAAACCATTCGTGTGCTCACGTGAGAAAAAAGGCAGCTGCTGAAAAGCACGCAAAAGACTGTGATTGAAATAATAAAGAAGTCTAAACCGTGTCACGACAATGTCTTCCCTGGATGGTCCTGAGAACCCGCACGACAGTTAGGACTGTCACACTAGTAAATAAATAGCATTTAAAAAATAGAGGCAGCTCACTGGTAAGTGCTGCTATTTGAGCTATTTTTAGAACAGGCCAGCGGGCTACTCATCTGGTCCTTACGGGCGACCTGGTGACCGCGGGCACCGCGTTGGTGACTCCTGCTCTAGTCGATAAACTTCTTCTTTTTCTCTATCTTCTTGTTATGGGACATTCATCCTCCTCTGTTGCCATTTCTAATATAAAGTAGTGTAAAGTTCTTACTTATATCTGTCAGTGAACTCGCCATGAAAGCACTAAAACACACCGGTGTAGTGAGTTGACATTATTCACCCAAGGAACTTTAGTTATTAGAGAGTTCCGGTCGGACGGTTTTTCACGGGACACATTTCCGGCTTGAAACTGAAAGCAATTCTGTGTGCAGAATCTGCAGCTCTGCCCTCGTGAATACACAAAATAAATTACATAATAACATGGAATAAACTAACTTTTTCATGTGGCAGACGGGGTGAAATGTCTGTGATTCATGGCGAGGACCGGCCTGCCAATGTTTCCGGTTTCTGCAAACCAAAAAGAAATTGAAGCCATTGCGTTGTTTTGGTATCGATCCAGTTTGCAGCAGGTACATGCAATGCGGTTGATTGTGTCGCAAAGACGACGCTGGTCTCAGCTGTGACAGCTAATGACAGAAGATAAACGCGGTGTTAGATTTCCGGGCGCGTTGGGAACAGATTTCGAGCAGACGAGCTATGCAAGCAGACTCCCTGTCGAGCTTCCAACCGTGGAGATTTTGACAGGTTTTGTATCACTCCAACAAACAGACCAAGTGTTGGTAAAATGAAGAGTTATATAAGCTGCTACTTTGCTGAAACACAAACTTCTACCAAGACTGAAGGTAACCGGGGAGTGGAATTAAAGAGTTTTAAACAAACACCGACAGTGATTGGAAGCAATCATGCAGCTATTTCCCCTTTCTCCTCATCTTTGCAGTCATTTGCTGTGGAGGATTTGTCAGGTGGTTGTTGCTTTATAAATACAGTCTATTATACAGCATTATTCACATGTGAATAATATAAACACAGTCTATTATACAGCATTATTCACATGTGAATAATATAAATACAGTCTATTATACAGCATTATTCACATGTGAATAATATAAATACAGTCTGTTATACAGCATTATTTACATGTGAATAATATAAATACAGTCTATTATACAGCATTATTCACATGTGAATAATATAAATACAGTCTATTATACAGCGTTATTCACATGTGAATAACATATATACAGTCTATTATACAGCATTATTCACATATGAATAATATAAATACAGTCTATTATACAGCATTATTCACATGTGAATAACAGAAATACAGTCTATTATACAGCATTATTCACATGTGAATAATATAAATACAGTCTATTATATTGCATTATCCACACGTGAATAATATAAATACAGTCTATTATACAGCATTATTCACATGTGAATAATATACATACAGTCTATTATACAGCATTATTCACATGTGAATAATATAAACACAGTCTATTATACAGCATTATTCACATGTGAATAATATAAATACAGTCTATTATACAGCATTATTCACATGTGAATAATATAAATACAGTCTGTTATACAGCATTATTTACATTATTACATTATTTGCTGCTTCTTGATCTTAGCGCCGCTTTCGATACCGTCGATCATAATATTTTATTAGAGCGTATCAAAACACGTATTGGTATGTCAGACTTAGCCTTGTCTTGGTTTAACTCTTATCTTACTGACAGGATGCAGTGCGTCTCCCATAACAATGTGACCTCGGACTATGTCAAGGTAACGTGTGGAGTTCCCCAGGGTTCGGTTCTTGGCCCTGCACTCTTTAGTATTTACATGCTGCCGCTGGGTGACATCATACGCAAGTACGGTGTTAGCTTTCACTGTTATGCTGATGACACTCAACTCTACATGCCCCTAAAGCTGACCAACACGCCGGACTGTAGTCAGCTGGAGGCGTGTCTTAATGAAATTAAACAATGGATGTCCGCTAACTTTTTGCAACTCAACGCTAAGAAAACGGAAATGCTGATTATCGGTCCTGCTAGACACCAACATCTATTTAATAATACCACCTTAACATTTGACAACCAAACAATTAAACAAGGCGACTCGGTAAAGAATCTGGGTATTATCTTCCACCCAACTCTCTCGTTTGAGTCACACATTAAGAGTGTTACTAAAACGGCCTTCTTTCATCTCCGTAATATCGCTAAAATTCGTTCCATCTTGTCCACTAGCGACGCTGAGATCATTATTCATGCGTTCGTTACGTCTCGTCTCGATTACTGTAACGTATTATTTTCGGGTCTCCCTATGTCTAGCATTAAAAGATTACAGTTGGTACAAAATGCGGCTGCAATGCTTCTGACAAAAACAAGAAACTTTGATCATATTACGCCTATACTGGCTCACTTGCACTGGCTTCCTGTGCACTTAAGATGCGACTTTAAGGTTTTACTACTTACGTATAAAATACTACACGGTTTAGCTCCAGCCTATCTCGCCGATTGTATTGTACCATATGTCCCGACAAGAAATCTGCGTTCAAAGAACTCCGGCTTATTAGTGATTCCCAGAGCCAAAAAAAAGTCTGCGGGCTATAGAGCGTTTTCTATTCGGGCTCCAGTACTCTGGAATGCCCTCCCGGTAACAGTTAGAGATGCTACCTCAGTAGAAGCATTTAAGTCCCATCTTAAAACTCATTTGTATAATCTAGCCTTTAAATAGACCCCCCCTTTTTTAGACCAGTTGATCTGCCGTTTCTTTTCTTCTCTCCTCTTCTCCCCTGTCCCTTGCGAGGGGGAGTTGCATAGGTCCGGTGGCCATGGATGAAGTGCTGGCTGTCCAGAGCCGGGACCCCGGGTGGACCACTAGCCTGTGCATCGGTTGGGGACATCTCTGCGCTGCTGACCCGTCTCCGCTCGGGATGGTTTCCTGTTGGCCCCGCTGTGGACTGGACTCCCGCTGATGTGTTGGATCCACTGTGGACTGGACTTTCACAATGTTATGTCAGACCCACTCGACATCCGTTGCTTTCGGTCTCCCCTAGAGGGGGGGGAGGGGGGGAAGGTTACCCACATATGCGGTCCTCTCCAAGGTTTCTCATAGTCATTCACCGACGTCCCACTGGGGTGAGTTTTTCCTTGCCCGTATGTGGGCTCTGTACCGAGGATGTCGTTGTGGCTTGTACAGCCCTTTGAGACACTTGTGATTTAGGGCTATATAAATAAACATTGATTGATTGATTGACATGTGAATAATATAAATACAGTCTATTATACAGCATTATTCACATGTGAATAATATAAATACAGTCTATTATACAGCGTTATTCACATGTGAATAACATATATACAGTCTATTATACATCATTATTCACATATGAATAATATAAATACAGTCTATTATACAGCATTATTCACATGTGAATAACAGAAATACAGTCTATTATACAGCATTATTCACATGTGATTAATATAAATACAGTCTATTATATTGCATTATTCACACGTGAATAATATAAATACAGTCTATTATACAGCATTATTCACATGTGAATAATATAAATACAGTCTATTATACAGCATTATTCACATGTGAATAATATAAACACAGTCTATTATACAGCATTATTCACATGTGAATAATATAAATACAGTCTGTTATACAGCATTATTTACATGTGAATAATATAAATGCAGTCTATTATACAGCATTATTCACATGTGAATAATATAAATACAGTCTGTTAAACAGCATTATTTACATGTGAATAATATAAATACAGTCTATTATACAGCATTATTCACATGTGAATAATATAAATACAGTCTATTATACAGCATTATTCACATGTGAATAACATATATACAGTCTATTATACAGCATTATTCACATGTGAATAATATAAATACAGTCTATTATACAGCATTATTCACATGTGAATAACAGAAATACAGTCTATTATACAGCATTATTCACATGTGAATAATATAAATACAGTCTATTATATTGCATTATTCACACGTGAATAATATAAATACAGTCTATTATACAGCATTATTCACATGTGAATAATATAAATACAGTCTATTATACAGCATTATTCACATGTGAATAATATAAACATAGTCTATTATACAGCATTATTCACATGTGAATAATATAAATACAGTCTATTATACAGCATTATTCACATGTGAATAATATAAATACAGTCTATTATACAGCATTATTCACATGTGAATAACATATATACAGTCTATTATACAGCATTATTCACATGTGAATAATATAAATACAGTCTATTATACAGCATTATTCACATGTGAATAATATAAATACAGTCTATTATACAGCATTATTCACATGTGAATAATATAAATACAGTCTATTATACAGCATTATTCACATGTGAATAATATAAATACAGTCTATTATACAGCATTATTCACATGTGAATAATATAAACATAGTATATTATACAGCATTATTCACATGTGAATAATATAAATACAGTCTGTTATACAGCATTATTTACATGTGAATAATATAAATACAGTCTATTATACAGCATTATTCACATGTGAATAATATAAATACAGTCTATTATACAGCGTTATTCACATGTGAATAATATAAATACAGTCTATTATACAGCATTATTCACATGTGAATAATATAAACACAGTCTATTATACAGCATTATTCACATGTGAATAATATAAATACAGTCTATTATACAGCATTATTCACATGTGAATAATATAAATACAGTCTATTATACAGCATTATTCACATGTGAATAATATAAATACAGTCTATTATACAGCATTATTCACATGTGAATAATATAAATACAGTCTATTATACAGCATTATTCACATGTGAATAACATAAATACAGTCTATTATACAGCATTATTCACACGTGAATAATATAAATACAGTCTATTATACAGCATTATTCACATGTGGATAATAAAAATACAGTCTATTATACAGCATTATTCACATATGAATAACATAAATACAGTCTATTATACAGCATTATTCACATGTGAATAATATAAATACAGTCTATTATACAGCATTATTCACATGTGGATAGTAAAAATACAGTCTATTATACAGCATTATTCACATGTGAATAGCATAAATACAGTCTATTATACAGCATTATTCACATGTGAATAACACAAATACAGTCTATTATACAGCATTATTCACATGTGAATAATATAAATACAGTCTATTATACAGCATTATTCACATGTGAATAACTTAAATAGTCTATTATACAGCAGTATTCACATGTGAATAACATAAATACAGTCTATTATACAGCATTATTCACATTTAATAACATAAATACAGTCTATTATACAGCATTATTCACATGTGAATAATATAAATAAAGTCTATTACACAGCATTATTCACATGTGAATAATATAAATACCGTCTATTATACAGCATTATTTACATGTGAATAATATAAATACAGTCTATTATACAGCATTATTTACATCTGAATAATGTAAATACAGTCTATTATACAGCATTATTTACATGTGAATAATATAAACCCCTGTCTTAGGGTCACAGCACTTCGTAAAAACTCAGTCACGTGCCCAAAGTGTGACTTTTAGTTAAATACTGCATTAATATTTTAAAGAAAATAAGCTGAAACTATAAGTGTTATGAAAAGTAACATATATGTAAAAAATATAACATTTTGAAGGATTTAGATGAATGTACCTTAATAATAGCTGCAGTGTCATCTGCAGTGGACATTTGTGTTTTACGCAAAACCAGCCTTACTTTGTGGATTAGCGCCATCCTTCATATTTTGAGTACATACACACACTCACGCATGCAACCACGCCTCAGCAAACATATATTAACGTTGCCCTCCAAGGAAACCGCGTTGAAAGACGGCACAAGCTTAACCTATGTTTACCCCATAACAATGTAAAAGGTTAATCCAGTCCGCCCCATTAACTGCTGTCTTTTGGTATTCAATTATTCATTAGGTTTATGTATTCTTGCATTTAAAGCGGGTTTGGGGGGGGGGGAGATCGATCTTAGCTGCGCTAGTGAACGCTTCTGTACTGGATTGGTCTCACGTTTGTTTTCAAAGCTTTGAAAATAAATCACAAAATACCCATTCTGCCTGGTGGTAAAATTTGAGCTCAGCTTATGTGTCATCAAAAGAACTTGGGAGTGACCAGAAACTTAAATTCCCTGGAGGAACATCTGGTCGGACGCAACACTACACTTTACTGTACTTTACTGTAAGTACGATCGGAGGAAGCAGAGAGAAATTAAAGTTGTAATAGTCTTGTGCTTTTTGTGTATTTTTATCGAGAAGCAAAAAGAAAAACCTCAGGTTTTTGTTTGACGTGAGTGTAATTAATTAGACATAATGAGG
The DNA here is from genome assembly GCF_033978785.1 of Entelurus aequoreus. Lineage (NCBI taxonomy): Eukaryota > Metazoa > Chordata > Actinopteri > Syngnathiformes > Syngnathidae > Entelurus > Entelurus aequoreus. The sequence continues at coordinate 10,080,915 of NC_084731.1, forward strand.
AACCCCATCTGTAAACCTGCACGGATCATATTTCTCAATATGTGTGATTAAAAAAAACACACTTTCCACTCACTTGACATCCAGCTGTAATCGCACTCATCCTTCGCTGTATATTTATGAAACTGTGCTTGTTTTGTTCCTCTGACAGGCTCTTAGTATTCTCCCGCCTTCTCTATGCAGATGCCTCAACAGATGCAGAAGAGGACGGCAGCAGAACTATTCACCATGACACATTGACTGTCGTCAGGCACAGACACGGCAACAAATGAGCAGAATTCTAATGTGCGAACGGAACTCAAGACAAAAAGACCCCGCATTTGTTGCATCGACAAAAAAAAGCAATTTCTCCTCGAGATGAAGGTTAGGTGTCTAGAAGTACGTACACGGTCTTCAAACGCCATTAAAGGCCAGAGACGTTGCTTTATCCCAACGCACGTAGGAAGAAAGCAGCAACACGCCTCTGACGTGGTTTCGGATCACGAATGGCCGCAGGCAACGATGTCAGCAGGTGATGAAGGCTTCATATGCTGTGGAGGTGATGCAACAAGATCCCCAAGAAACGAGGTGCAACAAAAAAAAAAAAAAAAACGGACGTGCAGATTTCCAGGCATCGCAGTTTCAGTTTCGTGCGCAGACAGATGCTGCGAGTGTTACGTGACCTCCATATGGCCTGAGAGTCCGCCCTGAGATGGGTAGGTCAGGAGTTCCAACCACGGCCGAGTCATACCAAAGACTATAAAAAAAATGTGACCCATTACTTCCCTGCTTGGCACTCAGTATCAAGGGTTGGAATTGGGGGTTAAATCCCCAAAAAATGATTCCCGGGGCGTGGCCACCGCTGCTACTCACTGCTGCTGCTCACTGCTCCCCTCACCTCCCATGGGGTGATCAAGGGTGATGGGTCAAATGCAGAGAATAATTTCGCCACACCTAGAGGGTGTGGGACAATCATTGGTGTTATGGTTACTGAGGGGAGATGACGGCAACAGACACCAGGGGCTGTTGTAGCTCTATAGATTTATTACATATATATATATATATATATATATATATATATATATATATATATATATATATATATATATATATATATATATATATATATATATATATATATATATATATATATATATATATATATATATATATATATATATATATATATATATATATATATATATGTATACACTACCATTCAAAAGTTTGGGGTCACATTGAAATGTCCTTATTTTTGAAGGAAAAGCACTGTACTTTTCAATGAAGATAACTTTAAACTAGTCTTAACTTGAAAGAAATACACTCTATACATTGCTAATGTGGTAAAGGACTATTCTAGCTGCAAATGTCTGGTTTTTGGTGCAATATCTACATAGGTGTATAGAGGCCCATTTCTAGAAACTATCACTCCAGTGTTCTAATGGTACAATGTGTTTGCTCATTGGCTCAGAAGGCTAATTGATGATTAGAAAACCCTTGTGCAATCATGTTCACACATCTGAAAACACTTTAGCTCGTTACAGAAGCTACAAAACGGACCTTCCTTTGAGCAGATTGAGTTTCTGGAGCATCACATTTGTGGGGTCAATTAAACGCTCAAAATGGCCAGAAAAAGAGAACTTTCATCTGAAACTCGACAGTCTATTCTTGTTCTTAGAAATGAAGGCTATTCCACAAAATTGTTTGGGTGACCCCAAACTTTTGAACGGTAGGTAAAAAGAAAAAAAAAATTACATTGTTATATGTATCCAGTGATTATACTATAAAGTTATTTTCCATTTAACTTCACCAGTTTTAGATTATTTTGATTCAAAATCGCTGAATTTTCAATTTTCACATTTGCCGATCAAATACTGAGAAGAGACTTGCGGTGAGTCAGCAGCCAGTTGAGCCTCGCCATGGATTGCACAATGACTCGGCTAACTACTGGCCTGCTGTGCAGTGAGACCGTATTGCTGTATGAATTATATTATACATTTCCATAGTTTAGCTAGCTGAGGTATATAATGTACAGTGTATTTTGTCAACAACTGTGTAACGTATTTCTTGTGCCGAGCAATCATAAAACGGCTGCGAAGACGCACTGGCTGAGGCTTGCAGTAATCCCGCCTCCTGGTGGTAGAGGGCGGTAGTGATCCCAGATATCATTCTTGCGACTACTCGGCTGCAGAAGAAGTGACAACAAGCAGCAACAGTTAGCAGCAATCGTTTATTTTTTCCTCTCGCCTGGACTATTAATATGGAGGATTACATATCTAAAATAAAACAGTTTTCTAAACTGGACTTTCATTGGAAGCAGGAGGTAATAATTAAAATATCATCTCCATCGAGACAGAGAGACTTTTAAAACTGAAGAAAGATAAGGAAGACTTCTATAAACAAGTTATCGATGCTTTTGTTCAAAAGGAGTGGCGCATGGACTTCATTTATAAGTAAAGGTAAGACCATAATAATGTTTTTTTTAATTAAATGTGCTTTTTTGTGTGCTACAGTTTGAATGTGTAAAGTTAAAGTTAAGTTAAAGTATCAATTATTGTCACACACACACACTAGGTGTGGTGAAATTTGTCCTCTGCATTTGACCCATCCCCTTCATCCCACTTATACTTTCAGCTTATTTTCTTAAAAATATTAATGCAGTATTTAACTAAAAGTCACACTTTAGGCATGGATTATAGCGCTTTTCTACCTTCAAGGTACTCAAAGCACTTTGACACTATTTCCACATTCACCCATTCACACACACATTCACACACTGATGGCGGGAGCTGCCATGCAAGGCCCTAACCACCACCCATCAGGAGCAAGGGTGAAGTGTCTTGCTCAAGGACACAACGGACATGACGGTCCCCATTTAAAGTGTTCTACTGCAGAGGGGCCTGGGGGCCCCACTCATATTAACACTGAAGGATCTCACTCTTGATTTGAACAGTATTCAATATTTATATCTAACCTACTTACGGTTTCACAAGGCTGTCAAATGACATGAAACTACGTGTCAGTCACCAAGATTACTATCACGGGCTTAGGTCAGGCTGCTTGCAAAAATAAATACTGATCAAATGTACTGCAAAAGAAGAGGCCAATAAAAACGGATGGAGAATACAATTGCGCAGTGCAAAAATAAATACATTCTAACTAAATAATGAATATGTTTCTGAAATAAACTGTCACTTAAATTCACCACTTTAGTCATCATTTTTGCGCTTAATAATCTTCTTTATGAATTTAGCTCCAGACGTCTTTCATTTGTTTGAATTTGACATTACTGCCAAATATGTGTATATACTGTATATATATATATATATATATATATATATATATATATATATATATATATATATATATATATATATATATATATATATATATATATACAGTATATATATATATATATAAACAAAAAATAAATTATATATATATATATATATATATATATATATATATATATATATATATATATATATATATATATATATATATATATATATGTATATATATATATATATGTATATATATATATATATATATATATATATATATATATATATATATATATATATATATATATATATATATATATATATATATATATATATATATATATATATATATATATATATATACATATAGCATTGGTGTTAACACGCTTTTTGTGTCTTTTTACGCATTGAAATAAGAAAGGTGGACGCACGTTTTTTTTTTATCTATTAATTTTTTACCGATTATCGCTTTCCGCCGACATTTTGTTTACCATGTTTTCCAAAGTTCAGCTTACCCTCCTAAGGGCATTCTTGGTCAACAGCCATACATGTCACACTAAGGGTGTCCGTATAAACATCGCCAACACTGTCATAAACCTGTGCCATATTGTGAAACCATATGTCAGGGCTAGGGCGCCCTCATCTTTGCGTCCTGACGAGTGCACCGCGGGCCACGCCAACAGGCGCCCTCTCCTCTTCGCGCCTGCAGACAATCTGCAATCTGCGCACCTGCCTGTGATGAGCGAGCTGCCTTCATAAGCCGGCACAACCTGCCTTCCGGGGCAGGAATATAACTCTGTTTGCGTACATACCCACTGTCGCCTGGAAAGTGAGCTGTGCGTCTCACTTTTCCCTGGATCTCCCTCTGGACTCTGACTGCCTCCCTCGATCCTTGACTTCCCCCGCTTTGGACTCGGACCTGTAGACTTCTCTCTCCACTGGACTTCCTCGTCTCTCGTTCAACATTTACGGTAACACTCAACAGCTAATCTACACACATAATCTTACACCATACACACTCTTGGATTTTGTTACACTCCATTTCCTTAGTTAGTATATTTAGTATTGTTTGGTTATTATATATATATCAAAATATATATAATAAAATACTTAGAGCTATACTTCCCCCTGGTGTCTGTGTCGTCATCTCCCCTTAGTCAAACATAACACCATACTAAACAACAATGACAAACACATTTCGGGAGACTATTTGCACAACAGAACAAATACCCAGAATTCCCTGCAGTACCAACTCTTCTGGGACGCTACACTATTTTATTTGGTACAGGGTGTAATTATAAGTAGATGGCAGTCAAACATAAAAGATAACACCAACATCACTAACGCCAACATTTTAAATGTCCCATTGAGAATATAGAACATTACACATGGCGCTCAAAAATATATCAAAATGTTTTAATAGTAAATATTTTAGTGCCATTTCTAGTATAAAGTAGTGTAAAGTTCTTACTTATATCCGTCAATAAACTCGCCATGAAAGCATTATTCACGTTTATGACAACCTTTTTCCAAAACACGATATAGAATGTGAGGTATAACAGGATAATGCATACATTTATCATTTGTTTTCAAAACGCTTACAAAAAAGTGGGATCCCAAAAATTTACTGTTGGACCCCATTTTTATGACTTTGAAGATTTCTACCGCCAACACTGTATATATATATATATATATATATATATATATATATATATATATATATATATATATATATATATATATATATATATATATATATATATATATATATATATATATATATATATATATATATATATATACTGTATATACATATATATATATATATATATATATATATATATATATATATATATATATATATATATATATATATATATATATATATATATATATATATATATACATATATATATACTGTATATACATATATATATATATATATATATATATATATACATATATATATATATATATATATATATATATATATATACATACATATATATATATATATATATATATATATATATATAGTCAATATATATATATATATATATATATATATATATATATATATATATATATATATATATATATATATATATATATATATATATATATATATATATATATATATATATATATATATATATATGTATATATATACATATATATATACATATATATATATGTCTTAATTAGATTATCCAAAAAATAGTGCTCGATACCGTGGTAGAGCGTAATATGTATGTGTGGGAAAAAATCACAAGATTATTTCATCTCCACAAGCCTGTTTCATGAGGGGTATCGAGCACTATTTTTTGGATAATCTAATTAAGACATATATATATATATGTATATATATATGTATATATATTATATATATATATATATATATATATATATATATATATATATATATATATATATATATATATATATATATATATATATATATATATATATATATATATATATATATATATATATATATATATATATATATATATACATACATATATATGTCTTAATTAGATTATCCAAAAAATAGTGCTCGATACCGTGGTAGAGCGTAATATGTATGTGTGGGAAAAAATCACAAGATTATTTCATCTCCACAGGCCTGTTTCATGAGGGGTTTTCCTAAATCCTCCTGAAGATTGAGGAAAACCCCTCATGAAACAGACCTGTAGAGATGAAATAGTCTTGTGATTTTTTCCCCACACATACATACATATATATATATATATATATATATATATATATATATATATATATATATATATATATATATATATATATATATATATATATATATATATACACTACCGTTCAAAAGTTTGGGGTCACCCAAACAATTTTGTGGAATAGCCTTCATTTCTAAGAACAAAAATAGACTGTCGAGTTTCGGATGAAAGTTCTCTTTTTCTGGCCATTTTGAGCGTTTAATTGACCCCACAAATGTGATGCTCCAGAAACTCAATCTGCTCAAAGGAAGGTCAGTTTTGTAGCTTCTGTAACGAGCTAAACTGTTTTCAGATGTGTGAACATGATTGCACAAGGGTTTTCTAATCATCCATTAGCCTTCTGAGCCAATGAGCAAACACATTGTACCATTAGAACACTGGAGTGATAGTTTCTGGAAATGGGCCTCTATACACCTATGTAGATATTGCACCAAAAACCAGACATTTGCAGCTAGAATAGTCATTTACCACATTAGCAATGTATAGAGTGTATTTCTTTCAAGTTAAGACTAGTTTAAAGTTATCTTCATTGAAAAGTACAGTGCTTTTCCTTCAAAAATAAGGACATTTCAATGTGACCCCAAACTTTTGAACGGTAGTGTATATATATATATATATATATATATATATATATATATATATATATATATATATATATATATATATATATATATATATATATATATATATATATATATATTTATATATATACATACACATACTCGAGCTGTCAAACTTTAAAAATATTTATTTGCTATTAATCGCATGTCATTCATAATGAAATCAAAACAATTGCGATTAATCGCACAAATATCTACTTTTTTGTCATTAATAAGTGTACCCTAGACAGATAATTTTTAAGTTTTTAATATTAATACAATGACTGGAAAATTAATTAGCTATGATAAAATATTTTTAAACTTTATGCTTTTTGAAACAGCTCAACACGAAAAGGATATAAACATGTTTTTAAAGAGAATTTAAAAAAAATACTTGCAGTGCGTTGGTGTCTTGGTAGATTTTCTATTTTGTAGGAATGCAGAATTTGTATTACTGCTTTAGGAGCACTTGCATTAAGAGGAGAGGAGCTTCACTTCCATGTTTAGACAGCAGTTTCACGCATTAATAACACAAAATGTGGATTGTTACGATCATGCTTTGATCGTCAAAGATGTTAGGTAATCATTTTTCTACATGAATAAATTTTTTTGATTTTCTGTACTTTACATGTTGCACAAGTTAGCAGTTGTAGTAGTAGTTTATTTTGGACATGTAGTAATAAAGCAAAATAAAAAAAAAACGAAAAAAGAAAATATTCTTGATAACATTACAGCAAGGTACAGAAATAGAAACAAATATTTCACAATGAAAACACATCAAAAATAAAAACAATACCTAATGCGTTTCTCCTCATGAGCTAAATTGAATCCTGTCTCTGTTTGATTCCTTTGCTTCCTGTCTTGTTTAATAGATAGTTCGGTGTTTGAACCTGACAATAAGAAAAGTGTGACTACAGCATGTGCAATAAACACATAAATCTTGGAAATTGAGTCACTAATTTGAGTGTGAATAAATCTGCATATTTTCCCCAAAGTCTCACTTCTTCGCCTCTAAGTAGCTTATCAACAATCATTTGAAATCCTGATCATTACCGGGAAGGTGGCAACAAAACACCATCAATCCAAATTAATATTTCAAAATAAAAAGAGGTTGAAATGTGGATGGATGCCTCCTCTAGTGTACCTGCGCTCTCTTGAAGAAGTGCCGTTACACTGCAAAAACTGCAATGTAAGTAAGATGAAATATCTCAAATAAGGGTGATATTTGCTTATTTTCTGTCTGATAAGATAATTCTTCTTTAAAATAATTTTTAAATTTTTAAAATTTTTTTTTACATAATCATTAATCATGTGTGCTTACGGACTGTATCCCTGCAGACTGTATTGATCTATATTGATATATAATGTATACATTGTGTTTTTTATGTTGATTTCATAAAAAAATAAAAAATAAAAAAAATATATATATACTGCAGGGGTCACCAACCTTTTTGAAACCAAGAGCTACTTCTTGGGTACTGATTAATGCGAAGGGCTACCAGTTTGATACACACTTAAATAAATTGCCGAAAATAGCCAGTTTGCTCAATTTACCTTTAACTCTATGTTATTATTAATATTTAATGATATTTACACTTAATTGAACGGTTTAAAAGAGGAGAAAACACGAAAAAAATGACAATAAAATTTTGAAACATAGTTTATCTTCAATTTCGACATTTTAAAATTCAAAATTCAACCGAAAAAAAGAAGAGAAAAACTAGCTAATTCGAATCTTTTTGAAAAAATAAAAAAAATAATTTATGGAACATCATTAGTAATTTTTCCTGACTAAGATTAATTTTAGAATTTTGATGACATGTTTTAAATAGGTTAAAATACAATCTGCACTTTATTAGAATATATAACAAATTGGACCAAGCTATATTTCTAACAAAGACAAATCATTATTTCTTCTAGATTTTCCAGAACAAAAATGTAAAAACAAAATTCTAAAGACTTTGAAATAAGATTTAAATATGATTTTACAGATTTTCTAGATTTGCCAGAATATTTTTTTTGAATTTTAATCATAAGAAGTTTGAAGAAATATTTCACAAATATTCTTCGTTGAAAAAACAGAAGCTAAAATGAAGAATTAAATTAAAATGTATTTATTATTCTTTGCAATAAAAAAAATAAATTTACTTGAACATTGATTTAAATTGTCAGGAAAGAAGAGGAAGGAATTTAAAAAGGTAAAAAGGTACATGTGTTTAAAAATCCTAAAATCATTTTTAAGGTTGTATTTTTTCTCTAAAATTGTCTTTCTGAAAGTTATAAGAGGCAAAGTAAAAAAAATAATGAATTTATTTAAACAAGTGAAGACCAAGTCTTTCAAATATTTTCTTGGGTTTTCAAATTCTATTTTGAGTTTTGTCTCTCTTAGAATTAAAAATGTCGGGCAAAGCGAGACCAGCTTGCTAGTAAATAAATAAAATTTAAAAAATAGAGGCAGCTCACTGGTAAGTGCTGCTATTTGAGCTTTTTTTTTTTTTTTTTTTTTTTTTTTTTTTTTTTTTTTAATGTCCTGCCCAGCTTCTCGGGCAAATCATATAGCAGATGTAGATGCCCATATCGGCTGTTCAGATTTACTTTACAAAAGAGAAGTGTAGGATACTTCTCTTGTTGCCTTACTTGTATTTTGACTTTATTAAATGTATTTATATTATCATTTGGTGCAGCCGGTCCGGAGCAGGAGGGGATAGAAAGAGAGAAAAAGGAAGACAGAGGGGGGAATTGTGGGGACAAGAGGGGGATTAGACAGAGAGACAAAAACAACAACAGCAAACACAACAACAACAACAACAACAACAGAGCAACATCAGCAAATACGACATGTACAAATATGATGGTAAAAGTAATAGCAAATAAGCAGTTAGCGAAAATTAAAAAAAAAATTAAAAAAAATACAGAAATGACAATGAGCATTATTACACAAAAAATGGAGCAATATGAATACCAATAGAAGTAGTGCTATTGATAATAAACAATACCAGTACTTTACCTTTATTATCAACAATACAATTGTTCAAATGCAACAATACATATACGTAATGATAACTTGAGATACGAAAGAATGCAGAAAAATGGAGGGGAAGAAAGAGAAGCAACCTTAACCTTGTAGATTGTTATAGTAACAATAGGTTAAGCTTTGTCAGTGTGCCATGTGTTATACCCAGTTTACCCTAGGGCAACAACGTTAATATATGTTTGATGAAACGTGATTATGTGCATGAGTGTATGTGTGCATATGTACTTGTATATGTACAGTATGTGTATGTGTGCTTGTACAGTGAATTTATATGTACAGTATGTGTATATGTGTGTACAGCGAATGTATATGTACAGTATGTGTATACAGTATGTGTGTTTGAACAGTGAATGTATATGTACAGTATGTGTAAATGTGTGTTTGTACAGTGAATGTATATGTACAGTATATGTATGTGTGTGTTTGTACAGTGAATGTATGTGTAGTATGTGTATGTGTGTGTTTGTACAGTGAATGTATATGTACAGTATGTGTATACAGTATGTTTGTATAATGAATGTGCGTGTGGATGTACGAACTTTGAGTGTGTAAATATGTACTGTATTTATTTGTATATGTATGTGGGAGCGTAGGTACCTATGTATGTGTGTATGTATGTGTGTGAGTATATGTGAATTTGCATGTACAATACATTTGACTCCCAGTGTGTGCGGGAGCCAGAGTACGGCCCCAGCCTCCCCGAGAACCCATCCCACAAACAGTAGGTGTGGTGCCCAGGGAACCAGGGGCCACCGCCCCCACGCAGCCAAGCCGGACAGCGACAGGAACCCCAGAGCCTGGCCCACCGTGCCGCCCACAAGGGCCAGCAGCAGGCCGCAGACAGACGCACCCGGCAGAGGACAAGGCACGAGAAAAACAGGGGGAAGCCAGACCCCAAGCCAGCGAGAGACCACACCCCACACGGACAGAAAGGCGGGACGCCCCGCCCGAGGGGCCCGGAGACCCCCCGCAACCGGACGGGAAGACCGCCCCCGCCCCACCGGCAACAGGGCCCCCACGAGCCCCCCCCCACCCCCGGAAAGCGCGGCGAGGCCAGCCCACGGCCACCCCACCCAAGCCGGCCGCCACAGGACCACCCAGCACGGGGCCACAGGAACCACCCACCCCACCCGCAGGGACCCCAACGATGGAGATGGAACAACCAGCAACCGCCCCGCCGAGTCCCCCCCTGAGGTAGGGGAATAAATAAATAAAATAAATAAATACATAATAATAATAATAATAATAATAATAATAATATTAACAAAATATATTTAAAAAAAAAAAAAAAAAAAAAGGGGAAAAAAATAAATAAATAAATGATTAAATCTATTTATAAAAAATAAATAAATAAATAAATAAATAAAAAAAATAATTAAAAGAAGATCACAGACATGCTGACACACAAGGTCGCTACCCCAACAACTTTGAGCTATTTTTAGAACAGGCCAGCGGGCTACTCATCTGGTCCTTACGGGCTACCTGGTGCCCGCGGGCACCGCGTTGGTGACCCCTGATCTATATTGATATATAATGTATATATTGTGTTTTTTATGTTGATTTCATAAAAAAAAAAAAAATAAAAAAAAAAATATATATATATATTTTTTTAATTTCTTGTGTGGCCCGGTACCAATCGGTCCGGTGGTTGGGGACCACTGCCATAATACACCTGCTGTGAACCTGTTTTTATGTTTTATTTATTTATTTTTTATCGTGTTCTGTTTGTGTTGTGTTGTGTTTGCTCGGTACTCGTATCATCTTTCAACCTGCCCATTGTACAGCACTTTGGCTACCCATGTAGTCCATTTTAAATGTGCTTTATAAATAAAGTTGATTTGATTTGATTATTCTAAATGTAATGCCGAGCGCATATCATTATGTCAAGATAATGGCACTACCGTTTACTTCATTTAAGAATATTTTTCAACATATTCAGCAAAAAGGTCTCTTTTTTTTTTTTGTACCAAGAAAAGTGCACTTGTTATTAGTGAGAATATACTTATTTTAAGGTATTTTTGGGTTCATTGAGGTTAGCTAATTTGACTTGTTTTGGAAAGTCTAGACGAGCCAAATTTTCTTGTTCTATTGGCAGATCATTTTGCTAAGTTCAAATACAATACCCCTAATTTTAGTTGTTTTTTTTCTTGTTTTTGAACACTGACTTTTTGCCGTGCACACCTGCGGGAAGGGAAAACCACACAATATGGACTTAATCCCAGCAGACTGACAATATATGTTCCTTCCTGTCACATATTTCTATCATTGGAAGGCAAAGTTGTCTGTCGCCAGTGGGAAGGCACTGAAGTCAGTTTGTGTGTGGGTGTGAGATGATGTCATTTTTCCTGGAGATACTTTTCGCCCAGTTTCTGATGGCTTCAGACTTTTCCTGTTCATTGTATATACAGTATATATTGCAGTATGACTATTATGTCATTGGCTTGGACTCAACTCCACACCCCCTTATCTGGTCTAAGTGGCCTGGAAAGCACCCACTGTTAATTACATTTGGAGCTTCATGTTTTTTGAGAGTGGAGCATATACAGTGGTGGTCAAAAGTGTACATACACGTGTAAAGAACATCATGTCATGGCTGTCTTGAGTTTCCAATCATTTCCACAACTCTTATTTTTTTGTGATGGAGTGATTGGAGCACATACTTGTTGGTCACAAAAAAACATTCATGAAGTTTGCTTCTTTTATGAATTTATTATGAAAATGTGAGCAAATGTGCTGGGTCAAAAGTATACATACAGCAATGTTAATATTTGCTTACATGTCCCTTGGCAAGTTTCACTGCAATAAGGACGCTTTTGGTAGTGTCAGGTTCAAACCATGATGACATTTATTAAACAGACAAGAAGCAAGGAATCATGCAGAGACAGAGTTTAATTTTGCTCAATGACGAGAGACGTTTTTGGGCTGTACTCTAGTCACAGATCCAAACTACGCTCTAAAACATACTTGCCAACCTCCCCGTTTTTAGCGCCTCTCCCGACAACCTCCCGGCAGAAATTTTCTCCTGTCAAACTCCCGGTATTCAGCCGGAGCTGGAGGCCACGCCCCCTCCAGCTCAATGCGGACCTGAGACTGAGTGGGGACAGCCTGTTCTCACGTCCGCTTTCCCACAATATAAACAGCTTGCCTGCCCAATGACGTCATAACATCTAGGGCTTTTAGAGAGTAGAGTGCACAACTGCGCACACAACAAGGAGACTAAGCAGAAGAACGAGGAAATTACAGACATGGCGACGCCGTCGACGAGCAAGATGAAGAAATACGCTTGCAAGTTCCAAAACGAACGGAAAGAAGAATTTCAGTTCATCCAGGACAGTTCGAAGGGGAAGGGGTATGTTGCCTGTAAATATGTAGAACAGACTTCTCCATTGAACACGGTGGCCGAAATGATATACTCATCATGAACGGAGAAGTTAAACAGGACAATACTGCCATCTAATGGATAGCCACCGGAACACTGAAATTCAAGTATTTATTTTATGTAAATAAAATAAATAAATATAAATATATATATATATATATATATATATATATATATATATATATATATATATATATATATATATATATATATATATATATATATATATATATATATATATATATATATATATAGCTAGAATTCACTGAAAGTCAAGTATTTCATACATATATATATATATATATATATATATATATATATATATATATATATATATATATATATATATATATATATATATATATATATATATATATATATATATATATATATATATACATATATATATATATATATGTATATATATATATATATGAAATATATATGAAATACTCGAGTTGGTGAATTCTAGCTGTAAATAACCACGCCCCCACCCATGCCCCCCGCCCCCAACCACTTAGCTACGGCACCTCGACAGAGCTATGCTAAAAACATTAGCTATCCACCTACGCCAGCAAGCCCTCATCTGCTCATCAACACCCGTGCTCACCTGCGTTCCAGCGATCGACGGAGCGACGAAGGACTTCACCCGATCATCCATGCGAAATGGACATTCACAGTGACTGAACATGTAAATACACGATTAATAATTTTCAGTTCTGCGAAGCTAAAAAAATAGAAGCTAAGTTAGCTACATAGCTAACGTGATAGCAGGCTCAAATGCAGATAGAAACACAATTAAAAAAAACCCCCGACTGGAAGGATAGACAGAAGATCAACAATACTATTAAACCATGAACATGTAAATACACGATTAATAATTTTCAGCTTTGCGAAGCTAAAAAAATAGAAGCTAACCTAGCTATGTAGCCAACGTGATAGCATCAGTCTCAAATGCAGATAGAAACTAAATTTAAAAAAACCCTGACTGGAAGGATGGACAGAAGATCAACAATACTATTAAACCATGAACATGTAAATACACGATTAATAATTTTCAGCTTGGCGAAGCTAAAAAAATAGAAGCTAACTTAGATGCGGCGGCGGGCGTTGTACGCTTTTGACGACACCCCGGCCGCCATCAGAGTCGGCAAGAAACATATATTTCCCCAAAGTTACGTACGTGACATGCACATATCGACACGCACGTACGGGCAAGCGATCAAATGTTTGGAAGCCAAAGCTGTACTCACCGTAGTGCGTCTGCTATCCTGCTCAAAACACAACACAACCTCCTGGTGTTGGTGTTGCTGTAGTCCGCCGCTCCACCGATCGCACCTACAACTTTCTTATTTGCAGTCTCCATTGTCCATTAAACAAATTGCAAAAAGATTCACCAACACAGATGTCCAGAATACTGTGGGATTTTGTCGAAGAAAACAGAGGTATTGGTATGGGTCCAAACACTTCCCTTGACCTCGTGACGTCACGCGCATACGTCATCATACCGCGACGTTTTCAAGCGGAAGTTTCCCGGGAAGTTTAAAATGTCACTTTATAAGTTAACCCGGCCGTATTGGCATGTGTTGCAATGTTAAGATTTCATCATTGATATATAAACTATCAGACTGCGTGGTCGCTAGTAGTGGCTTTCAGTAGGCCTTTAAAGGCCTCACCTTTTCTCCTCCAAACATATTGCTGGGTATTGTGGCCAAACAGCTCCATTTTTGTTTCATCTGACATCACAATAAGACCTTCTGGAGGAAAGTTCTGTGGTCACTCAAGACAGCCATGACTTTATGTCAACTTTTGACCACAACTGTATACCGTATTTCCTTGAATTGGCGCAGGGAATATAGTATTCGCACGTCTAGAATTACTGCCGGGTCAAACTCGTTTCTCAAAATAATTAACGCATGCTTGGCCTTATCGCCGGTTTATTATTGAAGCTGGATCAAATTCGTTTCGCAAAATATTAATTTTATTATCGCATGTCTATAATTTTCGCCGGGTCAAACTCGTTTCGCAAAATATTTAGCATATGTCTAGAACTTCCGCCGAGTCAAATTCGTTACGTCACGAGTGACGCATCTGTCCTCATTTTCAAAATGGAGGAAGCTGCTTTCAGTAGTTTACAATCGCACAAAGGAAAAAAGATAAAGAGCTTTTCAGTAGGATTTAAGGTCCAAGCTATTGAATACGGTACAGTATGCTAAAGAGAACAGTAAGCAGCTATGTTTTATTAATATACCGTAGCTGCGTGTGTGAAATACTGTATAAGTCATTAAATGACTCCCGCCTCCTGGTGGTAGAGGGCGCTGCCGCGCTAGTGATCCTTCTTGCGACTTCCGGTACTGCAGAAGAAGTGAACACACACAGCAAGAGATTTTTTTTTTTCCTCTGCCTGAACTTTTAACATGGAGGATTACATACCGGTATCTAAAATAAAACAGTTTTCTAAACTGGACTTTCAATCGAAGCAGGAGGTAATAATTAAAGGAATATCTCCATCGAAACAGAGACTTTTAAAACTGAAGACAGAAAATAAGGAAGACTTCTATAAACAAGTTATCGATGCTTTTGGTCAGAAGGAGCTGCAAATGGACTCCATTTATAAGTACAGGTAAGACCATAATAACGTTTTTTTGTATTAAATGTGCTTTTCATGATGGTATGCTTACATCACACTCAAAGCGCACGCCTAAATTTTATGGATTCCTTTTGGCAAACGCCGGAGTGAGAAGAGGTTTTAAAATAATTACCGCATGCACAGCCATCCCGCAGGCTTCCGGTAAACGCAGGAGTGACAGGAGGTTTTAAATTAATTAACGCCCCTGCGGCTATTCAAGGAAATACGGTATCCCAAAAACACAAAAACAGCTGCCAACCTGTAAGAAAAGAGGGGGGCGTGGCCTGCCGCAGAACGGGGTGTGCCAGGAATCAAACAATGGCAATAAAAAAACTATTCTGATTCTGTTGTGAGTGAATAAATCATCTTTTAGGTCTGGAATCTGGGAATGATCAGCAGTAGCTGAGGAGCAAGGGTATGATTACATGGGCTTTGCGTCTTCCTACTTCTTTCCAGATATGATTACTCGTGCAAGTGTAAACGTGTGAGTAGGTAACGTAACCTGTTAGGAATGTGCGAAACCAATAAACGGTGACTTTAAAAAACAAACAAAAACATGTCCAGGACATTTGCATGAGCGCCACTAATTTCAAGGCCTCGACAACTCAGGAGCAGACGGCGCTTCATTACAGCGTGAAGAAAAGAAAGCGTCTAGTTTCTTTTTCCCTTTCTTTGATGTGTTGACATGAATATGGCGTTACAGATGGTGAAACCTTGCACTCTGGCTTCACAGGGAGACATGAGGTATTATACGACTGGTAGACTCTCTGAAGCTCCAACAGTGTTCTTGGATAAAGTTTCCCAAAGACGTACAGATGCTGTGAACGTTCCACATGTGCAGTCTGTATTTCAATGCCATTTTTTTCCTGAAAAGTGCCTCAACACTTCCAAGAGTTGTCGCATCAAATGAAGCACATTTGTGTCCATGGTAGTGTTGGCCCCATGCCAATATTATCAAAATTATTTTGATACTTTTCGGTACTTTTCGATACTTTTCTAAATACAAACCCCGTTTCCGTATGAGTTGGGAAATTGTGTTAGATGTGAATATAAACGGAATACAATGATTTGCAAATCCTTTTCAACCAGTGGCGTGCAGTCACTAGAGGCAGGGGGAGGCGGGGCCTCACCTGCCATCATGGAAAGAAAAAAAATGTAAAAAGAAAAAAAAATGTATTAAATTGTTATATGTATCCAGTGATTATACTAAAGTTATTTTCCATTTAACTTCACCAGTTTTAGATCATTTTTATTTTTGTTTTCACATTTGCCGTTGAGGCACGTCACTCAGTTGTGCCTAAACATGGATTGTGCGCAATGACTCGGCTAATTGCTGAGCTGCTGTGCAGTGAGACTGTATTGCTATATGAATTATATCAGCTAACTAAACTATGGCATAGTTTAGCTAGCTGAGGTGTATAATGTACAGTGTATTTTGTCAAAAACTGTATGTGTGTAACGTATTTCTTGTGCTGAGCATTCATAAATCTGCTGCAAAAGACGTACTGGTTGAGGCTCGCAGTAATCCGGCCTCCTGGCGGTAGAGGGCGGTAGTGATCCCAGAGATCATTCCTCGGCCGCAGAAGAAGAAGAAAAAAAAAAAAAGTTTGCCAGTCAATTAGTGCAGCGATTGTTTATTTCCTCTCGCTTGGACTTTTATTAAAAACATGGAGGATTACATATGTAAAATAAAACAGTTTTCTAAACTGGACTTTCAATGGAAGCAGGAGCTAATAATTAAAGGTAGACCAATGCCGGAGCTAAAAGGTTTGCTTTTGACTTCGGGACAGAAGACCCGTTCTTTTGAAACGGCGTGGTACACACGCAATGGCTGGCTGTGTGGATGTCCAGCAAGAAAGGTAAGACCATAGTAATGTTTTTTTTAATTAAATGTGCTTTTTTGTGTGCTACAGTTGTGTAAAGAATGCTGGTATGAGCTTTTAAACATAACCCGTTAACTGCTGCCAATCACATGGTGAATAAGATACTATTTAGGGTTCATATGTTTGTAAATCTGACTGTGATGATGCAGTGCCTCACCAGACATTAACCTCACCGCACGCTACTGTTTTCAACCCATATTCAATTGAATGCACTACAAAGACAACATATTTGATGTTCAAACTCATAAACCTTTTTTTTTTTTTTGCAAATAATAATTAACTTAGAATTTCATGGCTGCAACACGTGCCAAAGTAGTTGGGAAAGGGCATGTTCACCACTGTGTTACATGGCCTTTCCTTTTAACAACACTCAGTAAAGGTTTGGGAACTGAGGAGACACATTTTTGAAGCTTCTCAGGTGGAATTCTTTCCCATTCTTGCTTAATGTACAGCTTAAGTTGTTCAACAGTCCGGGGGTCTCCCTTGTGCTATTTTAGGCTTCACACATTTTCAATGGGAGACAGGTCTGGACTACAGGCAGGCCAGTCTAGTACACGCACTCTTTTACTATGAAGCCACGTTGATGTAACACGTGGCTTGGCATTGTCTTGCTGAAATAAGCAGGGGCGTCCATGGTAACGTTGCTTGGATGGCAACATATGTTGCTCCAAAACCTGTATGTACCTTTCAGCATTAATGGTGCCTTCACAGATGTGTAAGTTACCCATGTCTTGGGCACTAATACACCCCCATACCATCACAGATGCTGGCTATAACAATCCGGAGGGTTCTTTTCCTCTTTGGTCCGGAGGACAGGACGTCCACAGTTTCCAAAAACAATTTGAAATGTGGACTCGTCAGACCACAGAACACTTTTCCACTTTGTATCAGTCCATCTTAGATGAGCTCAGGCCCAGCGAAGCCGACGGCGTTTCTGGGTGTTGTTGATAAACGGTTTTCGCCTTGCATAGGAGGGTTTTAACTCGCACTTACAGATGTAGCGACCAACTGTAGTTACTGACAGTGGGTTTCTGAAGTGTTCCTGAGCCCATGTGGTGATATCCTTTACACACTGATGTCGCTTGTTGATGCAGTACAGCCTGAGGGATGGAAGGTCACGGGCTTAGCTGCTTACGTGCAGTGATTTCTCCAGATTCTCTGAAGCCTTTGATGATATTACGGAGCGTAGATGGTGAAATCCCTAAATTCCTTGCAATAGCTGGTTGAGAAAGTTTTTTCTTAAACTGTTCAACAATTTGCTCAGGCATTTGTTGACCAAGTGGTGACCCTCGCCCCGTCCTTGTTTGTGAATGACTGAGCATTTCATGGAATCTACTTTTACACCCAATCATGGCACCCACCTGTTCCCAATTTGCCTGTTCACCCGTGGGATGTTCCAAATAAGTGTTTGATGAGCATTCCTCAACTTTA
The DNA here is from genome assembly GCF_033978785.1 of Entelurus aequoreus. Taxonomy (NCBI): domain Eukaryota; kingdom Metazoa; phylum Chordata; class Actinopteri; order Syngnathiformes; family Syngnathidae; genus Entelurus; species Entelurus aequoreus. The sequence goes on from NC_084731.1 coordinate 10,099,880, forward strand.
TCAGTATTTATTGCCACCTTTCCCAACTTCTTTGTCACGTGTTGCTGCCATCAAATTCTAAAGTTTATGACTATTTGACAAAAAAAAAAATGTTTATCAGTTTGAACATCAAATATGTTGTCTTTGTAGCATATTCAACTGAATATGGGTTGAAAATAGAGATGTCCGATAATATCGGTCTGCCGATATTATTGGCCGATAAATGCGTTAAAATGTAATATCGGAAATTATCGGTATCAGTTTTTTTATTATCAGTATCGTTTTTTTATTTTTTATTTTTATAGGTTTTTTTTATTAAATCCACATAAAAAACACAAGATACACTTACAATTCACTTAGTGCACCAACCCAAAAAACCTCCATCCCCCCATTTACACTCATTCACACAAAAGGGTTGTTTCTTTCTGTTATTAATATTCTGCTTCCTACATTATATATCAATATATATCAATACAGTCTGCAAGGGATACAGTCCGTAAGCACACATGATTGTGCGTGCTGCTGGTCCACTAATAGTACTAACCTTTAACAGTTAATTTTACTCATTTTCATTCATTACTAGTTTCTATGTAACTGTTTTTATATTGTTTTACTGTCTTTTTTATTCAAGAAAATGTTTTTAATTTATTTATCTTATTTTATTTGATTCATTTTTTTAAAAAAGTACCTTATCTTCACCATACCTGGTTGTCCAAATTATGCATAATAATGTGTTAATTCCACGACTGCATATATCGGTTGATATCGGTATCGGTAATTAAAGAGTTGGACAATATCGGCATATCGGATATCGGCAAAAAGCCATTATCGGACATCCCTAGTTGAAAATGATTTGCAAATCATTGTATTCCGTTGATATTTACATCTAACACAATTTCCCAACTCATGGAGACGAGACTAATTGACAAACACGGCATGTCACGCGATAAAGCAAATTTACAGTAATTCATTTTCAAGCTCACTTCTGACGCCAGCCAGCCGCTGCAGCTTTAATAATGAAGAGCGCCGTGTCTTCCAAAGCAAGTTCACCTCTGACCTGCTTGCTCGGCTTCTACTCCGCAGCCTGCCAACATGATTTGCAGTGTCGCAGCAATTCAAGGTTTTAAGGTTAATTGTCATCGTCATTCTCCATATTTCACATCCGGTGAAGGAAATTACCCTATTTTTTGGACCGTAGGGCGAACCGGATTATGGTAAAGGGTCTGTGTTTATATGGCACTTTACTACACCTGGAATGACACCCAAAGCGCTTCACATTATGCATCACATTCACCCATTCACACGCGGATCATAAGGCGCACTGCCGATGAACGGGTCTATTCTGGTCTATTGTCATGCAGAAGGCGCACAGTTGTATAAGGCGCATTGAAGGGGTTATGTTATGATTTTTTTTACATTTTAAAATACTTCCTTGTGGTCTGCATCAGTGGTCCCCAACCTGCAGGCTCACAAGAAATAAAAAAATAAATAAAATAAATAAAAAAAACTTTTTTTGATTTATTTTTTAAAATTAAATCAACGCCTTGGACTTTGGACACCCATCATCGACGAACCTCTGTAGCATGAGCTAACGTGATAGCATCTGTCTCAAATGCAGATAGAAACAAAATAAATAAATCCCTGACTGGAAGGATAGACAGAAGATCAACAATACTATTAAACCATGTACATGTAACTACACGGTTAAAAATTCTCAGCCTGGTAAGGCTTAACAATGCTGTTGCTAACGACGCTAAGGCTAATTTAGCAACTTAGCAACCGGACTTCACAGAACTATGATAAAAACATTAGCGCTCCACCTACGCCAGCCAGCCCTCATCTTCCCATCAACAGCCGTGCTCACCTGCGCTCCAGCGATCGACGGCGCGACGAAGGACTTCATCCGTGGGTTTGGCGGCAAGCATCGGCTAGGCGTCTGCTAAGTAAGTAGTCCTTGTTGTGTTGCTGTAAGTATTGTACTTAGCCGCTAATACACCGATCGATCCCACCTACAACGTTCTTCTTTGCAGCCTCCATTGTTCATTAAACAAATTGCAAAAGATTCACCAACACAGATGTCCAGAATACTGTGGAATTTTGTCGAAGAAAACAAGAGGTTTATGTATCGGGTCCGATGGGGTCCAACCACTTCCGTGGATTTTGTGACGTCACGCGCATAAGTCATATCCAAAGGAGTTTTTCAACCGGAAGTTTAGCGGGAAATTTGAAATTGCACTTTATAAGTTAACCCGGCCGTATTGGCATGTGTTGCAATGTTAAGATTTCATCATTGATGTATAAACTATCAGACTGCGTGGTCGCTAGTAGTGGCTTTTAGTAGGCCTTTAAAGCTCTGTTGTCAGTCAATTTGTACTTGATCCTTTCTGTATGTTGTTATTTTGCTCTCTAAATCCTACGAGACAAGATGCGTATTGTACATTTCAGAGCCTCCTTGTATCCTGCTCTGGATGTTTTGCGTTTACGGTCTCTAAAGGAGAGTGAACCACAGTCATCCAAGACTTGTGGTATGAGTGCACAGTGATAGTTCAGATCTGCTGATGTAATCCATCACAGTCTCTGTGTTCTCTTGCAGGTTGATGTAGTTATAAGTGGCTGTTTCTCTGAAAATGTCCCCGGCAGTCTTGGCAAGAGGGTCCTATAGAGTTGAGGTGCTTCCCCGAGGCCGCACTCTTATCTTTCTTTGAATTAGACTATTTTTACAGATGGTCTGTATTCAAATGTTCACATAATGGAGATGTGGTCTAAGGAGCCAAAGTATGAAAAGGGTCTATAAGCCACTTTGATGATAGTGTTGGCTTTGGCCAGTGTTATTTCCCAGAGTTGCAAATTGTATGTGCTGGTAAAACTTTGGGACGGACTGTTTTGAGGTTGGCATGGTTAGCCTCTCGAATGTAACCAGCTGCTATGATGATGCTAGATGGCTTTCTAGGCAGATAATAGTGCTGAGCAGTGCTGGTGAACAGCAATAGTGTGCTGAAACCATGCCTTGTTGGTGTTAAACACTTGCCAGACAGGAATGTAGCTCCGTGGTTTTATAGAGAGAGAGGTCGTCCAACTGAACAGCCGTGTACAGGATGATTTTATTCAGGCAGGTTTCTGTGGGAAAAACCCCACGACAGTCTCTCATTTTATTCTGCGTTTTCCTCTGTAGCTTTAAAGAGTTAAGTTTGTTGTCCAGGGAGTAGAATGGATGGAATTGCCGGTCGGAGAGGGCTACCCTTTAGCCTAGCATTAGGCCCTTTGATTGATTGATTGAGACTTTTATTAGTAGGTTGCACAGTGAAGTACATATTCCGTACAATTGACCACTAAATGGTAACACCCGAATAAGTTTTTCAACTTGTTTAAGTCGGGGTCCACTTAAATTGATTCATGATACAGATATATACTATCATATATACTATCATCATAATACAGTCATCACACAAGATAATCACATTGAATTATTTACATTATTTACAATCAGGGGTGTGGAGGGGGGGGGGGGGGGTAGGATATGGACATCAAGTAGTGGACATAGAGAGAGAGAGAGAGAGAGAGAGAGAGAGAGAGAGAGAGAGAGAGAGAGAGAGAGAGAGAGAGAGAGGGAGTGAGAGAGAGAGAGAGAGATCAGAAGGCATAAGAAAAAGTATCTGCATTTGATTGTTTACATTTGATTATTAGCAATCCGGGGAGGGTGTTAGTTTAGGGTTGTAGCTGCCTGGAGGTGAACTTTTATTGCGGTTTTGAAGGAGGATAGAGATGCCCTTTCTTTTATACCTGTTGGGAGCGCATTCCACATTGATGTGGCATAGAAAGAGAATGAGTTAAGACCTTTGTTAGTTCGGAATTTGGGTTTAACGTGGTTAGTGGAGCTCCCCCTGGTGTTGTGGTTATGGCGGTCATTTACGTTAAGGAAGTAGTTTGACATGTACTTCGGTATCAGGGAGGTGTAGCGGATTTTATAGACTAGGCTCAGTGCAAGTTGTTTAACTCTGTCCTCCACCTTGAGCCAGCCCACTTTAGAGAAGTGGGTAGGAGTGAGGTGGGATCTGGGGTGGAGGTCTAGAAGTAACCTGACTAGCTTGTTCTGAGATGTTTGGATACAGGACAAAGGTTGCACAAAGTTCACAGAAAAGGTCGTAAACAATTCACAGAAAAGGTCAATTCAAAAAGAGTTCGTAAAATAGTTCAAAAAGACGTTCGTAAACCAGTTCAAAAAGGAGGTTCAAAAAGAGGTCATCTGGAAATTGGGCAGATCCTGTCTTCTCTCCGCTTTGAAGTAACAATATCTTTCTGTTGATTACCATACATGAAAGAACACAGGAACACCTTCATCTTGCTCCCCCCCCCCCCCTACACAGTGGAGTTTTACGAGCCTTACCCTTGGTAGGTTTCAAAGACAGCGTTTGTCTTCCTGCCTGGAACTCATTTCAACACAAAGTTTTTTTTGTTAACTTACAAACAATTATTCTAACATTGGGTTTCACTATGTAAAAGCGCGTTGAGTCACTAGAGAAAAGCGCTATATAAATATACTTCACTTCACTACTTTTTAGCAAAAGAGCTGTGACCAAATATTAGTATCAGTGTGGAAATATATTAAACCACTTCTCCATAGGTCATCAGTCAGATTTGTATAAACTACCTAAACCAGGGGTCGGCAACCCACGGCTCCGGAGCCGCATGCGGCTCTTTGACCACTCTGATGCGGCTCAGCTGCATACTTGCCGACCCTCCCGGTTTTCCCAGTATACTCAACGACCCCCCCGATTTTACCAGGAGACTGCCTCTCCTAGAAATCTCCCAGGGCAAATATTATCCTATTTTCACTCTAATTACTTAATCAATGGCGTGCCCTAATGGCACTGCATTAATTGTCCTCCATAGCATTTACAAACAGCGTGCCAGCCCGGCCACATGTTAAATGTTGCTTTTACTTGCACACGTAGGCGACAGCAAGGCATACTTGCTCAACAGCCACACAGCTTTCACTGACTGTAGCCGTATAAAACAACTTTAACACTGTTACGTTACAAATATGCGCCACACTGTGAACCCACACCAAAAAAGAATGACAAACACATTTCTGGAGAACATCCGCACCGTAACACAACATAAACACAACACAACAAATACCCAGAATCCCATGCAGCCCTAACTCTTCCGGTCTACATTATACACCCCCGCTACCACCAACCCCCCCCACACATCAACCCCCCCCCCCCCCCCTCTCCGTGCGTCGGTTGAGCGGAAGAGTTAGGGCTGCATGGGATTCTGGGTATTTGTTGTGTTGTGTTGATGTCGTGTTACAGTGCAGATGTTCTCCAGAAATGTGTTTGTCATTCTTTTTTGGTGTGGGTTCAAAGTGTGGCGCATATTTGTAACGTAACAGTGTTAAAGTTGTTTTTGTACGGCTACCGTCAGTGTAAGCTGTGTGGCTGTTGAACAAGTATGCCTTGCTGTCACTTACGTGAGCAAGCAATAGCTGCATTCAACATGGGGCCAAGCAGGGACGCTGTTTGGGCAGGCTGTAGAGGGCGCTAAAAGCAGTGCCAGCACGTCCTGAAATTTGGGAGTCTCCCGGAAATTTGAGAGGGTCGGCAAGAAAGACGCTATCAAGCGCCACTCAATGAAAAGTCGCGGGCCGCACTAACATTAAATATCCATATTGAGATGCGTGCCGGTGCGTGTGTCAGAGACCCCTGGTTAACATAGCGCAAAGCAATTTAAGCTTTGTATGCGGTGTTTTTCATTTTAAATTTTCAAAAAAATGTTGTGGCTCCCATTGTTTTCTTTAATTTGTGAAACTTTCCAAAATGGCTCTTTGAGTGGTAAAGGTTGCCGACCCCTGACCTAAACTGTGGAATGCAGTGGAAACACAAACCACACACTTCTACTGGAACCTCTAGTTCCACGAACTAGAGGTTCTAGTAACCAAAAGTTCCTGAATTTTTGATAGAAAAGGGCCCATTGACACCTCCACACTAGGCTTCCGAGTCCGTGTTTACCACAGCAGTCTCTACGGGAACAGCTCGCAGACGCTTGCAGACACGGACACACGAACAGAATCACAGAAAAACGCTCTGAGCAAGAGTAGCCGCCGCAGACTAGTACACCACCATAATTCTTACGCTTTATCAAGATTAAAGACTGTGCTTTTGTTCCATAAGATGTTTTTTACTGCAATAGCAATAGCAACATCATGAACAACAACCACAAAGTCACACATAAGCAGAATCACAAGTCACGATATTGCATGGACGATATAAAGTAACTGATGTTCTATGACTTTGGGCAAAATGGTGGATTACATCTCGGACGAGTTAACCTCAGGGCAAGTATTGAGACAGACTTCCATTAGTACAGAGTGGCTACAAATTGTACTCAACTGAGAGTAACGTTACTTTACAGCAGTGTTTCTCATATAGTGGGGCGGGCCCCCCTGAGGGGGCGCACTTAGGTGTTGGGCGGGGGCCTGAGGCTTTAGAGACTTCCGGTATTAGCGTCTTTTTTTCCATTCTTGAACGATTCACAAGCCTCCAGCTGGGTGGAATTATCTAACAGGCTCAACCAGCAAATATGACCAAGTATACATCAGGGTTGTACAGGTACTGGTATAGTATGGCGGTACTAATGAATCAAAGACGGTACTATACTCTGTTTGAAAAGTACCGGTTCCAGTGCATGACGGCGCGTCGTCACGTCGTGACATTGCCGGGACTTATGGTACAATACAAGATAGGATGGAGCCAGACCGTGTAGTAGTTTAGTGTACAAACCCTGTTTCCATATGAGTTGGGAAATTGTGTTAGATGTAAATATAAACAGAATACAATGATTTGCAAATCATTTTCAACCCATATTCAGTTGAATATGCAACAAAGACAACATATTTGATGTTCAAACTGATAAACATTTTATTTTTTTTGCAGATAATCATTCACTTTAGAATTTGATGGCAGCAACACGTGACAAAGAAGTTGGGAAAGGTGGCAATAAATACTGATAAAGTTGAGGAATGCTCATCAAACACTTATTTGGAACATCCCACAGGTGTGCAGGCACATTGGGAACAGGTGGGTGCCATGATTGGGTATAAAAGCAGATTCCATGAAATGCTCAGTCATTCACAAACAAGGACGGGGCGAGGGTCACCACTTTGTCAAAAAATGCGTGAGCAAATTGTTGAACAGTTTAAGAAAAACCTTTCTCAACCAGCTATTGCAAGGAATTTAGGGATTTCACCATCTACGCTCCGTAATATCATCAAAGGGTTCAGAGAATCTGGAGAAATCACTGCACGTAAGCAGCTAAGCCCGTGACCTTCCATCCCTCAGGCTGTACTGCAGCAACAAGCGACATCAGTGTGTAAAGGATATCACCACATGGGCTCAGGAACACTTCAGAAACCCACTGTCAGTAACTACAGTTGGTCGCTACATCTGTAAGTGCAAGTTAAAACTCTCCTATGCGAGGCGGAAACCGTTTATCAACAACACCCAGAAACGCCGTCGGCTTCGCTGGGCCTGAGCTCATCTCAGATGGACTGATACAAAGTGGAAAAGTGTTCTGTGGTCTGACGAGTCCACATTTCAAATTGTTTTTGGAAACTGTGGACGTCGTGTCCTCCGGACCAAAGAGGAAAAGAACCATCCAGATTGTTATAGCCAGCATGTGTGATGGTATGGGGGTGTATTAGTGCCCAAGGCATGGGTAACTTACACATCTGTGAAGGCGCCATTAATGCTGAAAGGTACATACAGGTTTTGGAGCAACATATGTTGCCATCCATGCAACGTTACCATGGACGCCCCTGCTTATTTCAGCAAGACGATGCCAAGCCACGTGTTACATCAACGTGGCTTCATAGTAAAAGAGTGCGGGTACTAGACTGGCCTGCCTGTAGTCCAGACCTGTCTCCCATTGAAAATGTGTGAAGCCTAAAATAGCACAAGGGAGACCCCCGGACTGTTGAACAACTTAAGCTGTACATCAAGCAAGAATGGGAAATAATTCCACCTGAGAAGCTTCAAAAATGTGTCTCCTCAGTTCCCAAACCTTTACTGAGTGTTGTTAAAAGGAAAGGCCATGTAACACAGTGGTGAACATGCCCTTTCCCAACTACTTTGGCACATGTTGCAGCCATGAAATTCTAAGTTAATTATTATTTTTATGAGTTTGAACATCAAATATGTTGTCTTTGTAGTGCATTCAATTAAATATGGCTTGAAAGGGATTTGCAAATCATTGTATTCCGTTTATATTTACATCTAACACAATTTCCCAACTCATATGGAACCGGGGTTTGTATAATAATGCGATGGTGAATAAATAATTTGCGTATAAATAAAGAAGGACCCTTCTTACCTGCAATGCACAGTGGGTGGCAACAAGAGAAAGTTCATGAGTAAATAATAAAATATATTTTGTGTGTTCAGTCAGATCAATGTTAGCTGCATGATTCAGATCGATGCCTGCACAACCTTCTTCTTCTTCTTGTTGGCTTTTCTCTCCGCCTTTCATCCTTCATTGGGGCTGCAGGCATTGATTGAGTGCACCATTGATATCAAATCCGTCTCCCGTCTTTTAGCCTCTCAGGTTTCATTGAAGCAAAGATTCACAGGTGCTCCGCCGGGCTTCCGTGCAGGATTTACATCAAAAGGCCGGCTTATCCGTGTCATATACTTTATGTCGGAGTGAAGATGTCCTTCAGGGCATGTGAAAGAAGGATTAGAGTGTCGCTGACCAGTCTAGAGGATGGCATTTACAAAGCATTGCTCTTGTAAGACAAAGGATTTTTTAGTATTTGGATGTGAAAGTAGCAGATCATTTTTAATGTGCTCTTTCCTCAAATAGAACATTCTGTTCTTGTCTTTTATTTTGTATTCCAATTCCTACTAGTGTTGTCCCGATACCAATATTTTTGGTAACGGTACCGGTACCAAAATTATTTGGATACTTTTCGGTACTTTTCTAAACAAAGGGGACCACAAAAAAATTGCATTATTGGCTTTATTTGAACATAAAATCTTAGGGTACATGAAACATATGTTTATTATTGCAATTTAGTCCTTAAATAAAATAGTGAACATACTAGACAACTTGTCTTTTAGTAGTAAGTAAACAAACAAAGACTCCTAATTTAGCTGCTGACGTATGCAGTAACATATATTGTCATTAATACACTTAATATTTTGTACACATTTTTAAGGACAAGTGGTAGAAAATGAATTATCAATCTACTTGTTCATTTACTGTTAATATCTGCTTATTTTCTGTTTTTAACATGTTCTATCTACACTTCTGTTAAAATGTAATAATCACTTATTCTTCTCTTGTTTGATACTTTACATTAGTTTTGGATGATACAGCAAATGTGGGCATCAATCCGATACCAAGTAGTTACAGGATCATACATTGGTCATATTCAAAGTCCTCATGTGTCCAGGGACGTATTTACTGAGTTTACCAGCAGTTACCACACATTGACACAAGTCAAAAAGGAAGTGGAAGTGACACCGTCAAGAAATGCTTCAAAATAAAAGTCTCTGGAAACGTATATAAACTTGGAGAACTCTTAACAATAACAATTTTTTGTTAGTTACTGTCAATCCAGTTTAACGCTGTTGTGCTTTTATTTTGAAGCCTATTTTGCACTGAGCAGGAAGTCATGTTATACATGTTTTAATGCCGTGTAACTAGACAGTAACTTGACAGTGTCACATTAACACAAGTCAAAAAGGAAGTGGAAGTGACACTGTCTAGAAATACTTCAAAATAAAAGTCTCTGGAAACGTATATAAACTTGGAGAACTCTTAACAATAACAATTTTTTGTTAGTTACTGTCAATTCAGTTTAATGCTGTTGTGCTTTTATTCTGAAGATTATTTTGCACTGAGAAGGAAGTCACATTATACATGTTTTAATGCCGTGTAACTAGACAGCAACTTGACAGTGTCACATTAACACAAGTCAAAAAGGAAGTGGAAGTGACACCGTCAAGAAATACTTCAAAACAAAAGTCTCTGGAAACGTATATAAACAGGGAGAATTCTTAACAATAAAACATGTTTGTTAGTTACTGTCAATCCAGTTTAATGCTGTTGTGCTCTTATTTTGAAGCTTATTTTGCACTGAGCAGGAAGTCACGTTATGCATGTTTTAATGCTGTGTAACTAGACAGTAACTTGACAGTGTCACATTAACACATGTCAAAAAGGAAGTGGAAGTGACACCGTCAAGAAATGCTTCAAAATAAAAGTCTCTAGAAACGTTTATAAACATGGAGAACTCTTAACAATAAAACATGTTTGTTAGTTACTGTCAATCCAGTTTAACGTTGTTGTGCTTTTATTTTGAAGCCTATTTTGCACTGAGCAGGAAGTCACGTTATACATGTTTTAATGCTGTGTAACTAGACAGTAACTTGACAGTGTCACATTTACACAAGTCAAAAAGGAAGTGGAAGTGACACTGTCAAGAAATGCTTCAAAATAAAAGTATCTGGAAACATATATAAACATGGAGAACTCTTAAAAATAAAAATTTTTTGTTAGTTACTGTCAATCAAGTTTAATGCTGTTGTGCTTTTATTTTGAAGCTTTTTTTGCACTGAGCAGGAAGTCACGTTATGCATGTTTTAATGCTGTGTAACTAGACAGTAACTTGACAGTGTCACATTAACACAAGTCAAAAAGGAAGTGGAAGTGACACTGTCAAGAAATGCTTCAAAATAAAAGTCTCTAGAAACGTTTATAAACATGGAGAACTCTTAACAATGACAATTTTTTGTTAGTTACTGTCAATCCAGTTGAATGCTGTTGTGCTTTTATTTTGAAGCTTATTTTGCACTGAGCAGGAAGTCACATTATGCATGTTTTAATGCCGTGTAACTAGACAGTAACTTGACAGTGTCACATTAACACAAGTCAAAAAGGAAGTGGAAGTGACACCGTCAAGAAATACTTCAAAATAAAAGTCTCTGGAAACATATATAAACATGGAGAACTCTTAACAATAAAATGTTTTTGTTAGTTACTGTCAATCCAATTTAATGCTGCTGTGCTTTTATTCTGAAGATTATTTTGCACTGAGCAGGAAGTCACATTATACATGTTTTAATGCCGTGTAACTAGACAGTAACTTGACAGTTATGTCAAATTAACACAAGTCAAAAAAGAAGTGGAAGTGACACCGTCAAGAAATACTTCAAAACAAAAGTCTCTGGAAACGTATATAAACATGTAGAATTCTTAACAATAAATCATTTTTGTTAGTTACTGTCAATCCAGTTTAATGCTGTTGTGCTTTTATTTTGAAGCTTATTTTGCACTGAGCAGGAAGTCACGTTTTACATGTTTTAATGCCGTGTAACTAGACAGTAACTTGACAGTTATGTCACATTAACACAAATCAAAAAAGAAGTGGAAGTGACACCGTCAAGAAATGCTTCAAAACAAAAGTCTCTGGAAACGTATATAAACATGGAGAATTCTTAACAATAAAACATATTTGTTAGTTACTGTCAATCCACTTAAATGCTGTTGTGCTTTTATTTTGAAGCTTATTTTGCACTGAGCAGGAAGTCACGTTATACATGTTTTAATGCCGTGTAACTAGACAGTAACTTAGCAGTGTCACATTAACACAAGTCAAAAAGGAAGTGGAAGTGACACCGTCAAGAAATGCTTCAAAATAAAAGTCTCTGGAAACTTATATAAACATGGAGAATTCTTAACAATAAAACATGTTTGTTAGTTACTGTCAATCCAGTGTAATGCTGTTGTGCTTTTATTTTGAAGCTTTTTTTGCACTGAGCAGGAAGTCACGTTATACATGTTTTAATGCCGTGTAACTAGACAGTAACTTGACAGTGTCACATTAACACAAGTCAAAAAGGAAGTGGAAGTGACACTGTCAAGAAATGCTTCAAAATAAAAGTCTCTAGAAACGTTTATAAACATGGAGAACTCTTAACAATGACAATTTTTTGTTAGTTACTGTCAATCCAGTTTAATGCTGTTGTGCTTTTATTTTGAAGCTTATTTTGCACTGAGCAGGAAGTCACATTATGCATGTTTTAATGCCGTGTAACTAGACAGTAACTTGACAGTGTCACATTAACACAAGTCAAAAAGGAAGTGGAAGTGACACCGTCAAGAAATACTTCAAAATAAAAGTCTCTGGAAACATATATAAACATGGAGAACTCTTAACAATAAAATGTTTTTGTTAGTTACTGTCAATCCAATTTAATGCTGCTGTGCTTTTATTCTGAAGATTATTTTGCACTGAGCAGGAAGTCACATTATACATGTTTTAATGCCGTGTAACTAGACAGTAACTTGACGGTTATGTCAAATTAACACAAGTCAAAAAAGAAGTGGAAGTGACACCGTCAAGAAATACTTCAAAACAAAAGTCTCTGGAAACGTATATAAACATGTAGAATTCTTAACAATAAATCATTTTTGTTAGTTACTGTCAATCCAGTTTAATGCTGTTGTGCTTTTATTTTGAAGCTTATTTTGCACTGAGCAGGAAGTCACGTTTTACATGTTTTAATGCCGTGTAACTAGACAGTAACTTGACAGTTATGTCACATTAACACAAATCAAAAAAGAAGTGGAAGTGACACCGTCAAGAAATGCTTCAAAACAAAAGTCTCTGGAAACGTATATAAACATGGAGAATTCTTAACAATAAAACATATTTGTTAGTTACTGTCAATCCACTTAAATGCTGTTGTGCTTTTATTTTGAAGCTTATTTTGCACTGAGCAGGAAGTCACGTTATACATGTTTTAATGCCGTGTAACTAGACAGTAACTTAGCAGTGTCACATTAACACAAGTCAAAAAGGAAGTGGAAGTGACACCGTCAAGAAATGCTTCAAAATAAAAGTCTCTGGAAACTTATATAAACATGGAGAATTCTTAACAATAAAACATGTTTGTTAGTTACTGTCAATCCAGTTTAATGCTGTTGTGCTTTTATTTTGAAGCTTTTTTTGCACTGAGCAGGAAGTCACGTTATACATGTTTTAATGCCGTGTAACTAGACAGTAACTTGACAGTTATGTCACATTAACACAAGTCAAAAAGGAAGTGGAAGTGACACTGTCAAGAAATGCTTCAAAATAAAAGTCTCTGGAAACGTATATAAACTTGGAGAACTCTTAACAATAACAATTTTTTGTTAGTTACTGTCAATTCAGTTTAATGCTGTTGTGCTTTTATTCTGAAGATTATTTTGCACTGAGCAGGAAGTCACATTATACATGTTTTAATGCCGTGTAACTAGACAGCAACTTGACAGTGTCACATTAACACAAGTCAAAAAGGAAGTGGAAGTGACACCGTCAAGAAATACTTCAAAACAAAAGTCTCTGGAAACGTATATAAACATGGAGAATTCTTAACAATAAAACATGTTTGTTAGTTACTGTCAATCCAGTTTAATGCTGTTGTGCTCTTATTTTGAAGCTTATTTTGCACTGAGCAGGAAGTCACGTTATGCATGTTTTAATGCTGTGTAACTAGACAGTAACTTGACACTGTCACATTAACACATGTCAAAAAGGAAGTGGAAGTGACACCGTCAAGAAATGCTTCAAAATAAAAGTCTCTAGAAACGTTTATAAACATGGAGAACTCTTAACAATAAAACATGTTTGTTAGTTACTGTCAATCCAGTTTAACGTTGTTGTGCTTTTATTTTGAAGCCTATTTTGCACTGAGCAGGAAGTCACGTTATACATGTTTTAATGCTGTGTAACTAGACAGTAACTTGACAGTGTCACATTAACACAAGTCAAAAAGGAAGTGGAAGTGACACTGTCTAGAAATACTTCAAAACAAATGTCTCTGGAAACATATATAAACATGGATAATTCTTAACAATAAAAATGTTTTGTTAGTTACTGTCAATCCAGTTTAATGCTGTTGTGCTTTTATTTTGAAGTTCATTTTGCACTGAGCAGGAGGTCACGTTATGCATGTTTTAATGCCGTGTAACTAGACAGTAACTTGACAGTTATGTCACATTAACACAAGTCAAAAAGGAAGTGGAAGTGACACCGTCAAGAAATGCTTCAAAATAAAAGTCTCTGGAAACAAATATAAACATGGAGAACTCTTAAGAATAACAATTTTGTGTTAGTTACTGTCAATCCAGTTTAATGCTGTTGTGCTTTTATTATGAAGCTTTTTTTGCACTGAGCAGGAAGTCACGTTATGCATGTTTTAATGCTGTGTAACTAGACAGTAACTTGACAGTGTCAGATTAACACAAGTCAAAAAGGAAGTGGAAGTGACACTGTCAAGAAATGCTTCACAATAAAAGTCTCTGGAAACGTATATAAACATGGAGAACTCTTAACAATAAATGTTTTTTGTTAGTTACTGTCAATCCAGTTTAATGCTGTTGTGCTTTTATTTTGAAGCTTATTTTGCACTGAGCAGGAAGTCACGTTATACATGTTTTAATGCCGTGTAACTAAACAGTAACTTGACAGTGTCACATTAACACAAGTCAAAAAGGAAGTGGAAGTGACACCGTTAAGAAATGCTTCAAAATAAAAGTCTCTAGAAACGTTTATAAACATGGAGAATTCTTAACAATAAAACATTTTTTGTTAGTTACTGTCAATCCAGTTTAATGCTGTTGTGCTTTTATTTTGAAGCTTATTTTGCACTGAGCAGGAAGTCACGTTATGCATGTTTTAATGCCGTGTAACTAGACAGTAACTTGACAGTTATGTCACATTAACACAAGTCAAAAAGGAAGTGGAAGTGACACTGTCAAGAAATGCTTCAAAATAAAAGTCTCTGGAAACGTATACAAACATGGAGAATTCTTAACAATAAAACATGTTTGTTAGTTACTGTCAATCCAGTTTAATGCTGTTGTGCTTTTATTTTGAAGCTTATTTTGCACTGAGCAGGAAGTCACGTTATGCATGTTTTAATGCCGTGTAACTAGACAGTAACTTGACAGTGTCACATTTACACAAGTCAAAAAGGAAGTGGAAGTGACACTGTCAAGAAATGCTTCAAAATAAAAGTCTCTGGAAACGTATATAAACATGGAGAACTCTTAAAAATATTTTTTTTTGTTAGTTACTGTCAATCCAGTTTAATGCTGTTGTGCTTTTATTTTGAAGCTTTTTTTGCACTGAGCAGGAAGTCACGTTATGCATGTTTTAATGCCGTGTAACTAGACAGCAACTTGACAGTGTCACATTAACACATGTCAAAAAGGAAGTGGAAGTGACACCGTCAAGAAATACTTCAAAACAAAAGTCTCTGGAAACGTATATAAACATGGAAAATCCTTAACAATAAAACATTTTTGTTAGTTACTGTCAATCCAGTTTAATGCTGTTGTGCTTTTATTTTGAAGCCTATTTTGCACTGAGCAGGAAGTCACGTTATGCATGTTTTAATGCCGTGTAACTAGACAGTAACTTGACAGTTATGTCACATTAACACAAGTCAAAAAGGAAGTGGAAGTGACACTGTCAAGAAATGCTTCAAAATAAAAGTCTCTGGAAACGTATACAAACTTGGAGAACTCTTAACAATAACAATTTTTTGTTAGTTACTGTCAATTCAGTTTAATGCTGTTGTGCTTTTATTCTGAAGATTATTTTGCACTGAGCAGGAAGTCACATTATACATGTTTTAATGCCGTGTAACTAGACAGTAACTTGACAGTGTCACATTTACACAAGTCAAAAAGGAAGTGGAAGTGACACCGTCAAGAAATGCTTCAAAATAAAAGTCTCTGGAAACGTATATAAACTTGGAGAACTCTTAACAATAACAATTTTTTGTTAGTTACTGTCAATCCAGTTTAACGCTGTTGTGCTTTTATTTTGAAGCCTATTTTGCACTGAGCAGGAAGTCATGTTATACATGTTTTAATGCCGTGTAACTAGACAGTAACTTGACAGTGTCACATTAACACAAGTCAAAAAGGAAGTGGAAGTGACACTGTCTAGAAATACTTCAAAATAAAAGTCTCTGGAAACGTATATAAACTTGGAGAACTCTTAACAATAACAATTTTTTGTTAGTTACTGTCAATTCAGTTTAATGCTGTTGTGCTTTTATTCTGAAGATTATTTTGCACTGAGAAGGAAGTCACATTATACATGTTTTAATGCCGTGTAACTAGACAGCAACTTGACAGTGTCACATTAACACAAGTCAAAAAGGAAGTGGAAGTGACACCGTCAAGAAATACTTCAAAACAAAAGTCTCTGGAAACGTATATAAACAGGGAGAATTCTTAACAATAAAACATGTTTGTTAGTTACTGTCAATCCAGTTTAATGCTGTTGTGCTCTTATTTTGAAGCTTATTTTGCACTGAGCAGGAAGTCACGTTATGCATGTTTTAATGCTGTGTAACTAGACAGTAACTTGACAGTGTCACATTAACACATGTCAAAAAGGAAGTGGAAGTGACACCGTCAAGAAATGCTTCAAAATAAAAGTCTCTAGAAACGTTTATAAACATGGAGAACTCTTAACAATAAAACATGTTTGTTAGTTACTGTCAATCCAGTTTAACGTTGTTGTGCTTTTATTTTGAAGCCTATTTTGCACTGAGCAGGAAGTCACGTTATACATGTTTTAATGCTGTGTAACTAGACAGTAACTTGACAGTGTCACATTTACACAAGTCAAAAAGGAAGTGGAAGTGACACTGTCAAGAAATGCTTCAAAATAAAAGTATCTGGAAACATATATAAACATGGAGAACTCTTAAAAATAAAAATTTTTTGTTAGTTACTGTCAATCAAGTTTAATGCTGTTGTGCTTTTATTTTGAAGCTTTTTTTGCACTGAGCAGGAAGTCACGTTATGCATGTTTTAATGCTGTGTAACTAGACAGTAACTTGACAGTGTCACATTAACACAAGTCAAAAAGGAAGTGGAAGTGACACTGTCAAGAAATGCTTCAAAATAAAAGTCTCTAGAAACGTTTATAAACATGGAGAACTCTTAACAATGACAATTTTTTGTTAGTTACTGTCAATCCAGTTGAATGCTGTTGTGCTTTTATTTTGAAGCTTATTTTGCACTGAGCAGGAAGTCACATTATGCATGTTTTAATGCCGTGTAACTAGACAGTAACTTGACAGTGTCACATTAACACAAGTCAAAAAGGAAGTGGAAGTGACACCGTCAAGAAATACTTCAAAATAAAAGTCTCTGGAAACATATATAAACATGGAGAACTCTTAACAATAAAATGTTTTTGTTAGTTACTGTCAATCCAATTTAATGCTGCTGTGCTTTTATTCTGAAGATTATTTTGCACTGAGCAGGAAGTCACATTATACATGTTTTAATGCCGTGTAACTAGACAGTAACTTGACAGTTATGTCAAATTAACACAAGTCAAAAAAGAAGTGGAAGTGACACCGTCAAGAAATACTTCAAAACAAAAGTCTCTGGAAACGTATATAAACATGTAGAATTCTTAACAATAAATCATTTTTGTTAGTTACTGTCAATCCAGTTTAATGCTGTTGTGCTTTTATTTTGAAGCTTATTTTGCACTGAGCAGGAAGTCACGTTTTACATGTTTTAATGCCGTGTAACTAGACAGTAACTTGACAGTTATGTCACATTAACACAAATCAAAAAAGAAGTGGAAGTGACACCGTCAAGAAATGCTTCAAAACAAAAGTCTCTGGAAACGTATATAAACATGGAGAATTCTTAACAATAAAACATATTTGTTAGTTACTGTCAATCCACTTAAATGCTGTTGTGCTTTTATTTTGAAGCTTATTTTGCACTGAGCAGGAAGTCACGTTATACATGTTTTAATGCCGTGTAACTAGACAGTAACTTAGCAGTGTCACATTAACACAAGTCAAAAAGGAAGTGGAAGTGACACCGTCAAGAAATGCTTCAAAATAAAAGTCTCTGGAAACTTATATAAACATGGAGAATTCTTAACAATAAAACATGTTTGTTAGTTACTGTCAATCCAGTGTAATGCTGTTGTGCTTTTATTTTGAAGCTTTTTTTGCACTGAGCAGGAAGTCACGTTATACATGTTTTAATGCCGTGTAACTAGACAGTAACTTGACAGTGTCACATTAACACAAGTCAAAAAGGAAGTGGAAGTGACACTGTCAAGAAATGCTTCAAAATAAAAGTCTCTAGAAACGTTTATAAACATGGAGAACTCTTAACAATGACAATTTTTTGTTAGTTACTGTCAATCCAGTTTAATGCTGTTGTGCTTTTATTTTGAAGCTTATTTTGCACTGAGCAGGAAGTCACATTATGCATGTTTTAATGCCGTGTAACTAGACAGTAACTTGACAGTGTCACATTAACACAAGTCAAAAAGGAAGTGGAAGTGACACCGTCAAGAAATACTTCAAAATAAAAGTCTCTGGAAACATATATAAACATGGAGAACTCTTAACAATAAAATGTTTTTGTTAGTTACTGTCAATCCAATTTAATGCTGCTGTGCTTTTATTCTGAAGATTATTTTGCACTGAGCAGGAAGTCACATTATACATGTTTTAATGCCGTGTAACTAGACAGTAACTTGACGGTTATGTCAAATTAACACAAGTCAAAAAAGAAGTGGAAGTGACACCGTCAAGAAATACTTCAAAACAAAAGTCTCTGGAAACGTATATAAACATGTAGAATTCTTAACAATAAATCATTTTTGTTAGTTACTGTCAATCCAGTTTAATGCTGTTGTGCTTTTATTTTGAAGCTTATTTTGCACTGAGCAGGAAGTCACGTTTTACATGTTTTAATGCCGTGTAACTAGACAGTAACTTGACAGTTATGTCACATTAACACAAATCAAAAAAGAAGTGGAAGTGACACCGTCAAGAAATGCTTCAAAACAAAAGTCTCTGGAAACGTATATAAACATGGAGAATTCTTAACAATAAAACATATTTGTTAGTTACTGTCAATCCACTTAAATGCTGTTGTGCTTTTATTTTGAAGCTTATTTTGCACTGAGCAGGAAGTCACGTTATACATGTTTTAATGCCGTGTAACTAGACAGTAACTTAGCAGTGTCACATTAACACAAGTCAAAAAGGAAGTGGAAGTGACACCGTCAAGAAATGCTTCAAAATAAAAGTCTCTGGAAACTTATATAAACATGGAGAATTCTTAACAATAAAACATGTTTGTTAGTTACTGTCAATCCAGTTTAATGCTGTTGTGCTTTTATTTTGAAGCTTTTTTTGCACTGAGCAGGAAGTCACGTTATACATGTTTTAATGCCGTGTAACTAGACAGTAACTTGACAGTTATGTCACATTAACACAAGTCAAAAAGGAAGTGGAAGTGACACTGTCAAGAAATGCTTCAAAATAAAAGTCTCTGGAAACGTATATAAACTTGGAGAACTCTTAACAATAACAATTTTTTGTTAGTTACTGTCAATTCAGTTTAATGCTGTTGTGCTTTTATTCTGAAGATTATTTTGCACTGAGCAGGAAGTCACATTATACATGTTTTAATGCCGTGTAACTAGACAGCAACTTGACAGTGTCACATTAACACAAGTCAAAAAGGAAGTGGAAGTGACACCGTCAAGAAATACTTCAAAACAAAAGTCTCTGGAAACGTATATAAACATGGAGAATTCTTAACAATAAAACATGTTTGTTAGTTACTGTCAATCCAGTTTAATGCTGTTGTGCTCTTATTTTGAAGCTTATTTTGCACTGAGCAGGAAGTCACGTTATGCATGTTTTAATGCTGTGTAACTAGACAGTAACTTGACACTGTCACATTAACACATGTCAAAAAGGAAGTGGAAGTGACACCGTCAAGAAATGCTTCAAAATAAAAGTCTCTAGAAACGTTTATAAACATGGAGAACTCTTAACAATAAAACATGTTTGTTAGTTACTGTCAATCCAGTTTAACGTTGTTGTGCTTTTATTTTGAAGCCTATTTTGCACTGAGCAGGAAGTCACGTTATACATGTTTTAATGCTGTGTAACTAGACAGTAACTTGACAGTGTCACATTAACACAAGTCAAAAAGGAAGTGGAAGTGACACTGTCTAGAAATACTTCAAAACAAATGTCTCTGGAAACATATATAAACATGGAGAATTCTTAACAATAAAAATGTTTTGTTAGTTACTGTCAATCCAGTTTAATGCTGTTGTGCTTTTATTTTGAAGTTCATTTTGCACTGAGCAGGAGGTCACGTTATGCATGTTTTAATGCCGTGTAACTAGACAGTAACTTGACAGTTATGTCACATTAACACAAGTCAAAAAGGAAGTGGAAGTGACACCGTCAAGAAATGCTTCAAAATAAAAGTCTCTGGAAACAAATATAAACATGGAGAACTCTTAAGAATAACAATTTTGTGTTAGTTACTGTCAATCCAGTTTAATGCTGTTGTGCTTTTATTTTGAAGCTTTTTTTGCACTGAGCAGGAAGTCACGTTATGCATGTTTTAATGCTGTGTAACTAGACAGTAACTTGACAGTGTCAGATTAACACAAGTCAAAAAGGAAGTGGAAGTGACACTGTCAAGAAATGCTTCACAATAAAAGTCTCTGGAAACGTATATAAACATGGAGAACTCTTAACAATAAATGTTTTTTGTTAGTTACTGTCAATCCAGTTTAATGCTGTTGTGCTTTTATTTTGAAGCTTATTTTGCACTGAGCAGGAAGTCACGTTATACATGTTTTAATGCCGTGTAACTAAACAGTAACTTGACAGTGTCACATTAACACAAGTCAAAAAGGAAGTGGAAGTGACACCGTTAAGAAATGCTTCAAAATAAAAGTCTCTAGAAACGTTTATAAACATGGAGAATTCTTAACAATAAAACATTTTTTGTTAGTTACTGTCAATCCAGTTTAATGCTGTTGTGCTTTTATTTTGAAGCTTATTTTGCACTGAGCAGGAAGTCACGTTATGCATGTTTTAATGCCGTGTAACTAGACAGTAACTTGACAGTTATGTCACATTAACACAAGTCAAAAAGGAAGTGGAAGTGACACTGTCAAGAAATAGTTCAAAATAAAAGTCTCTGGAAACGTATACAAACATGGAGAATTCTTAACAATAAAACATGTTTGTTAGTTACTGTCAATCCAGTTTAATGCTGTTGTGCTTTTATTTTGAAGCTTATTTTGCACTGAGCAGGAAGTCACGTTATGCATGTTTTAATGCCGTGTAACTAGACAGTAACTTGACAGTTATGTCACATTAACACAAATCAAAAAAGAAGTGGAAGTGACACCGTCAAGAAATGCTTCAAAACAAAAGTCTCTGGAAACGTATATAAACATGGAGAATTCTTAACAATAAAACATATTTGTTAGTTACTGTCAATCCACTTAAATGCTGTTGTGCTTTTATTTTGAAGCTTATTTTGCACTGAGCAGGAAGTCACGTTATACATGTTTTAATGCCGTGTAACTAGACAGTAACTTAGCAGTGTCACATTAACACAAGTCAAAAAGGAAGTGGAAGTGACACCGTCAAGAAATGCTTCAAAATAAAAGTCTCTGGAAACTTATATAAACATGGAGAATTCTTAACAATAAAACATGTTTGTTAGTTACTGTCAATCCAGTGTAATGCTGTTGTGCTTTTATTTTGAAGCTTTTTTTGCACTGAGCAGGAAGTCACGTTATACATGTTTTAATGCCGTGTAACTAGACAGTAACTTGACAGTGTCACATTAACACAAGTCAAAAAGGAAGTGGAAGTGACACTGTCAAGAAATGCTTCAAAATAAAAGTCTCTAGAAACGTTTATAAACATGGAGAACTCTTAACAATGACAATTTTTTGTTAGTTACTGTCAATCCAGTTTAATGCTGTTGTGCTTTTATTTTGAAGCTTATTTTGCACTGAGCAGGAAGTCACATTATGCATGTTTTAATGCCGTGTAACTAGACAGTAACTTGACAGTGTCACATTAACACAAGTCAAAAAGGAAGTGGAAGTGACACCGTCAAGAAATACTTCAAAATAAAAGTCTCTGGAAACATATATAAACATGGAGAACTCTTAACAATAAAATGTTTTTGTTAGTTACTGTCAATCCAATTTAATGCTGCTGTGCTTTTATTCTGAAGATTATTTTGCACTGAGCAGGAAGTCACATTATACATGTTTTAATGCCGTGTAACTAGACAGTAACTTGACGGTTATGTCAAATTAACACAAGTCAAAAAAGAAGTGGAAGTGACACCGTCAAGAAATACTTCAAAACAAAAGTCTCTGGAAACGTATATAAACATGTAGAATTCTTAACAATAAATCATTTTTGTTAGTTACTGTCAATCCAGTTTAATGCTGTTGTGCTTTTATTTTGAAGCTTATTTTGCACTGAGCAGGAAGTCACGTTTTACATGTTTTAATGCCGTGTAACTAGACAGTAACTTGACAGTTATGTCACATTAACACAAATCAAAAAAGAAGTGGAAGTGACACCGTCAAGAAATGCTTCAAAACAAAAGTCTCTGGAAACGTATATAAACATGGAGAATTCTTAACAATAAAACATATTTGTTAGTTACTGTCAATCCACTTAAATGCTGTTGTGCTTTTATTTTGAAGCTTATTTTGCACTGAGCAGGAAGTCACGTTATACATGTTTTAATGCCGTGTAACTAGACAGTAACTTAGCAGTGTCACATTAACACAAGTCAAAAAGGAAGTGGAAGTGACACCGTCAAGAAATGCTTCAAAATAAAAGTCTCTGGAAACTTATATAAACATGGAGAATTCTTAACAATAAAACATGTTTGTTAGTTACTGTCAATCCAGTTTAATGCTGTTGTGCTTTTATTTTGAAGCTTTTTTTGCACTGAGCAGGAAGTCACGTTATACATGTTTTAATGCCGTGTAACTAGACAGTAACTTGACAGTTATGTCACATTAACACAAGTCAAAAAGGAAGTGGAAGTGACACTGTCAAGAAATGCTTCAAAATAAAAGTCTCTGGAAACGTATATAAACTTGGAGAACTCTTAACAATAACAATTTTTTGTTAGTTACTGTCAATTCAGTTTAATGCTGTTGTGCTTTTATTCTGAAGATTATTTTGCACTGAGCAGGAAGTCACATTATACATGTTTTAATGCCGTGTAACTAGACAGCAACTTGACAGTGTCACATTAACACAAGTCAAAAAGGAAGTGGAAGTGACACCGTCAAGAAATACTTCAAAACAAAAGTCTCTGGAAACGTATATAAACATGGAGAATTCTTAACAATAAAACATGTTTGTTAGTTACTGTCAATCCAGTTTAATGCTGTTGTGCTCTTATTTTGAAGCTTATTTTGCACTGAGCAGGAAGTCACGTTATGCATGTTTTAATGCTGTGTAACTAGACAGTAACTTGACACTGTCACATTAACACATGTCAAAAAGGAAGTGGAAGTGACACCGTCAAGAAATGCTTCAAAATAAAAGTCTCTAGAAACGTTTATAAACATGGAGAACTCTTAACAATAAAACATGTTTGTTAGTTACTGTCAATCCAGTTTAACGTTGTTGTGCTTTTATTTTGAAGCCTATTTTGCACTGAGCAGGAAGTCACGTTATACATGTTTTAATGCTGTGTAACTAGACAGTAACTTGACAGTGTCACATTAACACAAGTCAAAAAGGAAGTGGAAGTGACACTGTCTAGAAATACTTCAAAACAAATGTCTCTGGAAACATATATAAACATGGAGAATTCTTAACAATAAAAATGTTTTGTTAGTTACTGTCAATCCAGTTTAATGCTGTTGTGCTTTTATTTTGAAGTTCATTTTGCACTGAGCAGGAGGTCACGTTATGCATGTTTTAATGCCGTGTAACTAGACAGTAACTTGACAGTTATGTCACATTAACACAAGTCAAAAAGGAAGTGGAAGTGACACCGTCAAGAAATGCTTCAAAATAAAAGTCTCTGGAAACAAATATAAACATGGAGAACTCTTAAGAATAACAATTTTGTGTTAGTTACTGTCAATCCAGTTTAATGCTGTTGTGCTTTTATTTTGAAGCTTTTTTTGCACTGAGCAGGAAGTCACGTTATGCATGTTTTAATGCTGTGTAACTAGACAGTAACTTGACAGTGTCAGATTAACACAAGTCAAAAAGGAAGTGGAAGTGACACTGTCAAGAAATGCTTCACAATAAAAGTCTCTGGAAACGTATATAAACATGGAGAACTCTTAACAATAAATGTTTTTTGTTAGTTACTGTCAATCCAGTTTAATGCTGTTGTGCTTTTATTTTGAAGCTTATTTTGCACTGAGCAGGAAGTCACGTTATACATGTTTTAATGCCGTGTAACTAAACAGTAACTTGACAGTGTCACATTAACACAAGTCAAAAAGGAAGTGGAAGTGACACCGTTAAGAAATGCTTCAAAATAAAAGTCTCTAGAAACGTTTATAAACATGGAGAATTCTTAACAATAAAACATTTTTTGTTAGTTACTGTCAATCCAGTTTAATGCTGTTGTGCTTTTATTTTGAAGCTTATTTTGCACTGAGCAGGAAGTCACGTTATGCATGTTTTAATGCCGTGTAACTAGACAGTAACTTGACAGTTATGTCACATTAACACAAGTCAAAAAGGAAGTGGAAGTGACACTGTCAAGAAATAGTTCAAAATAAAAGTCTCTGGAAACGTATACAAACATGGAGAATTCTTAACAATAAAACATGTTTGTTAGTTACTGTCAATCCAGTTTAATGCTGTTGTGCTTTTATTTTGAAGCTTATTTTGCACTGAGCAGGAAGTCACGTTATGCATGTTTTAATGCCGTGTAACTAGACAGTAACTTGACAGTGTCACATTTACACAAGTCAAAAAGGAAGTGGAAGTGACACTGTCAAGAAATGCTTCAAAATAAAAGTCTCTGGAAACGTATATAAACATGGAGAACTCTTAAAAATATTTTTTTTTTGTTAGTTACTGTCAATCCAGTTTAATGCTGTTGTGCTTTTATTTTGAAGCTTTTTTTGCACTGAGCAGGAAGTCACGTTATGCATGTTTTAATGCCGTGTAACTAGACAGCAACTTGACAGTGTCACATTAACACATGTCAAAAAGGAAGTGGAAGTGACACCGTCAAGAAATACTTCAAAACAAAAGTCTCTGGAAACGTATATAAACATGGAAAATCCTTAACAATAAAACATTTTTGTTAGTTACTGTCAATCCAGTTTAATGCTGTTGTGCTTTTATTTTGAAGCCTATTTTGCACTGAGCAGGAAGTCACGTTATGCATGTTTTAATGCCGTGTAACTAGACAGTAACTTGACAGTTATGTCACATTAACACAAGTCAAAAAGGAAGTGGAAGTGACACTGTCAAGAAATGCTTCAAAATAAAAGTCTCTGGAAACGTATACAAACTTGGAGAACTCTTAACAATAACAATTTTTTGTTAGTTACTGTCAATTCAGTTTAATGCTGTTGTGCTTTTATTCTGAAGATTATTTTGCACTGAGCAGGAAGTCACATTATACATGTTTTAATGCCGTGTAACTAGACAGCAACTTGACACTGTCACATTAACACATGTCAAAAAGGAAGTGGAAGTGACACCGTCAAGAAATGCTTCAAAATAAAAGTCTCTAGAAACGTTTATAAACATGGAGAACTCTTAACAATAAAACATGTTTGTTAGTTACTGTCAATCCAGTTTAACGTTGTTGTGCTTTTATTTTGAAGCCTATTTTGCACTGAGCAGGAAGTCACGTTATACATGTTTTAATGCTGTGTAACTAGACAGTAACTTGACAGTGTCACATTAACACAAGTCAAAAAGGAAGTGGAAGTGACACTGTCTAGAAATACTTCAAAACAAAAGTCTCTGGAAACATATATAAACATGGAGAATTCTTAACAATAAAAATGTTTTGTTAGTTACTGTCAATCCAGTTTAATGCTGTTGTGCTTTTATTTTGAAGTTCATTTTGCACTGAGCAGGAGGTCACATTATGCATGTTTTAATGCCGTGTAACTAGACAGTAACTTGACAGTTATGTCACATTAACACAAGTCAAAAAGGAAGTGGAAGTGACACCGTCAAGAAATGCTTCAAAATAAAAGTCTCTGGAAACAAATATAAACATGGAGCACTCTTAACAATAACAATTTTGTGTTAGTTACTGTCAATCCAGTTTAATGCTGTTGTGCTTTTATTTTGAAGCTTTTTTTGCACTGAGCAGGAAGTCACGTTATGCATGTTTTAATGCTGTGTAACTAGACAGTAACTTGACAGTGTCAGATTAACACAAGTCAAAAAGGAAGTGGAAGTGACACTGTCAAGAAATTCTTCAAAATAAAAGTCTCTGGAAACGTATATAAACATGGAGAACTCTTAACAATAAATGTTTTTTGTTAGTTACTGTCAATCCAGTTTAATGCTGTTGTGCTTTTATTTTGAAGCTTATTTTGCACTGAGCAGGAAGTCACGTTATACATGTTTTAATGCCGTGTAACTAAACAGTAACTTGACAGTGTCACATTAACACAAGTCAAAAAGGAAGTGGAAGTGACACCGTTAAGAAATGCTTCAAAATAAAAGTCTATAGAAACGTTTATAAACATGGAGAATTCTTAACAATAAAACATTTTTTGTTAGTTACTGTCAATCCAGTTTAATGCTGTTGTGCTTTTATTTTGAAGCTTATTTTGCACTGAGCAGGAAGTCACGTTATGCATGTTTTAATGCCGTGTAACTAGACAGTAACTTGACAGTTATGTCACATTAACACAAGTCAAAAAGGAAGTGGAAGTGACACTGTCAAGAAATGCTTCAAAATAAAAGTCTCTGGAAACGTATACAAACATGGAGAATTCTTAACAATAAAACATGTTTGTTAGTTACTGTCAATCCAGTTTAATGCTGTTGTGCTTTTATTTTGAAGCTTATTTTGCACTGAGCAGGAAGTCACGTTATGCATGTTTTAATGCCGTGTAACTAGACAGTAACTTGACAGTGTCACATTTACACAAGTCAAAAAGGAAGTGGAAGTGACACTGTCAAGAAATGCTTCAAAATAAAAGTCTCTGGAAACGTATATAAACATGGAGAACTCTTAAAAATATTTTTTTTTGTTAGTTACTGTCAATCCAGTTTAATGCTGTTGTGCTTTTATTTTGAAGCTTTTTTTGCACTGAGCAGGAAGTCACGTTATGCATGTTTTAATGCCGTGTAACTAGACAGCAACTTGACAGTGTCACATTAACGCAAGTCAAAAAGGAAGTGGAAGTGACACCGTCAAGAAATACTTCAAAACAAAAGTCTCTGGAAACGTATATAAACATGGAAAATCCTTAACAATAAAACATTTTTGTTAGTTACTGTCAATCCAGTTTAATGCTGTTGTGCTTTTATTTTGAAGCCTATTTTGCACTGAGCAGGAAGTCACGTTATGCATGTTTTAATGCCGTGTAACTAGACAGTAACTTGACAGTTATGTCACATTAACACAAGTCAAAAAGGAAGTGGAAGTGACACTGTCAAGAAATGCTTCAAAATAAAAGTCTCTGGAAACGTATACAAACATGGAGAATTCTTAACAATAAAACATATTTGTTAGTTACTGTCAATCCAGTTTAATGCTGTTGGGCTTTTATTTTGAAGCTTATTTTGCACTGAGCAGGAAGTCACGTTATGCATGTTTTAATGCCGTGTAACTAGACAGTAACTTGACAGTGTCACATTAACACAAGTCAAAAAGGAAGTGGAAGTGACACTGTCAAGAAATGCTTCAAAATAAAAGTCTCTGGAAACGTATATAAACTTGGAGAATTCTTAACAATAAACATTTTTTGTTAGTTACTGTCAATTCAGTTTAATGCTGTTGTGCTTTTATTTTTAAGCTTATTTTGCACTGAGCAGGAAGTCATGTTATACATGTTTTAATGCCGTGTAACTAGACAGTAACTTGACAGTGTCACATTAACACAAGTCAAAAAGGAAGTGGAAGTGACATCGTCAAGAAATGCTTCAAAATAAAAGTCTCTGGAAACGTATATAAACTTGGAGAACTCTTAACAATAACAATTTTTTGTTAGTTACTGTCAATTCAGTTTAATGCTGTTGTGCTTTTATTCTGAAGATTATTTTGCACTGAGCAGGAAGTCACATTATACATGTTTTAATGCCGTGTAACTAGACAGCAACTTGACAGTGTCACATTAACACAAGTCAAAAAGGAAGTGGAAGTGACACCGTCAAGAAATACTTCAAAACAAAAGTCTCTGGAAACGTATATAAACATGGAGAATTCTTAACAATAAAACATGTTTGTTAGTTACTGTCAATCCAGTTTAATGCTGTTGTGCTCTTATTTTGAAGCTTATTTTGCACTGAGCAGGAAGTCACGTTATGCATGTTTTAATGCTGTGTAACTAGACAGTAACTTGACACTGTCACATTAACACATGTCAAAAAGGAAGTGGAAGTGACACCGTCAAGAAATGCTTCAAAATAAAAGTCTCTAGAAACGTTTATAAACATGGAGAACTCTTAACAATAAAACATGTTTGTTAGTTACTGTCAATCCAGTTTAACGTTGTTGTGCTTTTATTTTGAAGCCTATTTTGCACTGAGCAGGAAGTCACGTTATACATGTTTTAATGCCGTGTAACTAGACAGCAACTTGACAGTGTCACATTAACACAAGTCAAAAAGGAAGTGGAAGTGACACCGTCAAGAAATGCTTCAAAACAAAAGTCTCTGGAAACGTATATAAACATGGAGAACTCTTAACAATAACAATTTTTTGTTAGTTACTGTCAATCCAGTTTAATGCTGTTGTGCTTTTATTTTGAAGCTTATTTTGCACTGAGCAGGAAGTCACGTTATACATGTTTAATGCTGTGTAACTGGACAGTAACTTGACAGTGTCAGATTAACACAAGTCAAAAAGGAAGTGGAAGTGACACCGTCAAGAAATGCTTCAAAATAAAAGTCTCTGGAAACGTATGTAAACATGGAGAATTCTTAACAATAAAACATGTTTGTTAGTTACTGTCAATCCAGTTTAATGCTGTTGTGCTTTTATTCTGAAGATTATTTTGCACTGAGAAGGAAGTCACATTATACATGTTTTAATGCCGTGTAACTAGACAGTAACTTGACAGTGTCACATTAACACAAGTCAAAAAGGAAGTGGAAGTGACACTGTCAAGAAATGCTTCAAAATAAAAGTCTCTGGAAACGTATATAAACATGGAGAATTCTTAACAATAAAACATGTTTGTTAGTTACTGTCAATACAGTTTAATGCTGTTGTGCTTTTATTTTGAAGCTTATTTTGCACTGAGCAGGAAGTCACGTTATGCATGTTTTAATGCTGTGTAACTAGACAGTAACTTGACAGTTATGTCACATTAACACAAGTCAAAAAGGAAGTGGAAGTGACACCGTCAAGAAATGCTTCAAAATAAAAGTCTCTAGAAACGTTTATAAACATGGAGAACTCTTAACAATAAAACATGTTTGTTAGTTACTGTCAATCCAGTTTAACGTTGTTGTGCTTTTATATTGAAGCCTATTTTGCACTGAGCAGGAAGTCACGTTATGCATGTTTTAATGCCGTGTAACTAGACAGTAACTTGACAGTGTCACATTTACACAAGTCAAAAAGGAAGTGGAAGTGACACTGTCAAGAAATGCTTCAAAATAAAAGTCTCTGGAAACGTATATAAACATGGAGAACTCTTAAAAATAAAATTTTTTTGTTAGTTACTGTCAATCCAGTTTAATGCTGTTGTGCTTTTATTTTGAAGCTTTTTTTGCACTGAGCAGGAAGTCACGTTATGCATGTTTTAATGCTGTGTAACTAGACAGTAACTTGACAGTGTCACATTAACACAAGTCAAAAAGGAAGTGGAAGTGACACTGTCAAGAAATGCTTCAAAATAAAAGTCTCTAGAAACGTTTATAAACATGGAGAACTCTTAACAATGACAATTTTTTGTTAGTTACTGTCAATCCAGTTTAATGCTGTTGTGCTTTTATTTTGAAGCTTATTTTGCACTGAGCAGGAAGTCACGTTATGCATGTTTTAATGCTGCGTAACTAGACAGTAACTTGTATGTATGTTGATGTCATCTCAAGACGAGGACTTTTGAGCAATAAGCAAGAATTGGGGCGGTATGGCTCGGTTGGTAGTGTGAGTGGACGTGCCAGCAACTTGAGGGTTCCAGGTTCGAACCCCGCTTCCGCCATCCTAGTCACTGCCGTTGTGTCCTTGGGCAAGACACTTGACCCACCTGCTCCCAGTGCCACCCACACTACTTTAAATGTAACTTAGATGTTGGGTTTCACTATGTAAAGCGCTTTGAGTCACTAGAGAAAAGCGCTATATAAATATACTTCACTGTTTTCCTTTCTATTCGATCTTGCTCGCTGGCTTCTCCCACCTTTGTTTACAATTTACCATCGTCTTCTATTTAGTCACCTTTTATGAAATACTCATTGTGTGACTCTGGAGACACTTATACTGCATATGTGAGCTATAATGACATATTTTGGTGAGGCTTTGTCACCGTCTCTGCATCTGAGGTCCAAGCAGCGTCGGGGAAATAAAGTTGAGAAATGTCAACAGCAGCAAGGTCACAGAACGTGTTGAATAGCATCTTCTTCTCCAGATGTTTATGTGTACTTGCTGTCATCTTAATGACTTTGTTTGCGTACATCTCTTCATTACAATTCTTAGCGATCATTCTGCTCCATTAATTGTGCAGCCTTAGTCGCTGGATTGCTTCTAATTAGACTTGCTTGATGGCAGGTTGGCATCCATCAATTATGCCAGAGACACAACAAAATAACAAAGATGGAGACGCCCTCCTCGTTATTCCCCCGTTGAGGATTTGCTCAACGCGAGAGATGACAGACACTGCGAGCTGGCCTCAATCTGTCTGCTACGAGAGTTACTTTGAATATTAAATACTTCCACAAATATACGTACAGTACAGGCCAAAAGTTTGGACACCTTCTCATTTAATGCGGTTTTTTTTATTTTCATGACTATTTACATTGTAGATAGTCACATCAAAACTAAGAATGAACACTTAACATAAAAGGTGAAATAACTGAAAACATGTTTTATATTCTAGTTCCTTCAAAATAGCCACCCTTTGCTCTGATTACTGCTTCGCTCACTCTTGGCATTCTCTCCATGAGCTTCAAGTGGCCTAGTGGTTAGAGTGTCCGCCCTGAGATGGGTAGGTTGTGAGTTCAAGCCCCGGCCGAGTCGTACCAAAGACTATAAAAATGGGACCCATTACCTCCCTGCTTGGCACTCAGAATCAAGGGTTGGAATTTGGGGTTAAATCACCAAAAATGATTCCCGGGCGCGGTTTTGGACATTTTGGGCATCCCGGCCGGCGGGACTTGTGGGACTCGAACCTGGGTAAGTATTTTGAACATTTTTGGGGACTTTTGCCGTCTTTTCTCACTTTTCTCCCCGCCTTTACGTGGGACTTTGCTGGGCACATTTTGGACACTTTGGGCATCCCGGCCGGCGGCGAGACGTGTGGGACTCGAACCTGGGTAGGTACTTTTAACATTTTTGGGGACTTTTGCCGACTTTTCTCACTTTTCTCCCCGCTTTCCCTTGGGACTTTGCTGGGCGCGTTTTGGACATCTTGGGCTGACTTGCGCGGCCGGCGGCGGGACTTGTGGCACTGGAACCTGGGTAGGTATTTTTTTTAATTTTTGGGGACTTTTGCTGACTTTTCTCACTTTTCTCCCCGCCTTTCCGTGGGACTTTGCTGGGCGCGTTTTGGCCATTTTGAGCATCCCGGCCGGCAGCAGGATTTGTGGCACTCGAACTCGGGTGTGATTTTTGAACATTTGACCAACTTTTCTCACTTTTCTCCCCGCCTTCCCGTGGGACTTTGCTGGGCGCGTTTTGGACATTTTGGGCATCCCGGCCAGCGGCGGGACTTGTGGCACTCGAACCTGGGTAGGTATTTTGAACATTTTTGAAGACTTTTGCCAAATTTTTGTCACTTTTCTTCCCGCCTTTTCGTGGGACTTTACTGGGCGCGTTTTGGACATTTTGGGCATCCCGGCCGGCGGCGGGAATTGTGGCACTCGAACCCGGGTGTGATTTTTGAACATTTTACCGACTTTTCTCACTTTTCTCCCCGCCTTCCCGTGGGACTTTGCTGGGCGCGTTTTGGACATTTTGGGCATCCCGGCCGGTGGCGGGACTTGTGGCACTCGAACCCGGGTGTGATTTTTGAACATTTTACCGAATTTTCTCACTTTTCTCCCCGCCTTCCCGTGAGACTTTGCTGGGAGCGTTTTGGACATTTTGGGCATCCCAGCCGGCGGCGGGACTTGTGGGACTCGAACCTGTGTAGGTATTTTGAAAATTTTGGGGGACTTTTGTCGACTTTTCTCACTTTTCTCCCCACCTTCCCGTGGGACTTTGCTGGGCGTGTTTTGGACATTTTGGGCATCCCGGCCGGCGGCGGGACTTGTGGCACTCGAACCTGGGTAGGTATTTTGAACATTTTTAAGGACTTTTGCCAAATTTTTCTCACTTTTCTTCCCGCCTTTTCGTGGGACTTTACTGGGGGTGTTTTGGACATTTTGAGCATCCCGGCCGGCGGCGGGATTTGTGGCACTCGAACCCGGGTGTGATTTTTGAACATTTTACCGAATTCTCTCACTTTTCTCCCCGCCTTCCCGTGGGACTTTGCTGGGCACGTTTTGGACATTTTGGGCATCCCGGCCGGCGGCGGGACTTGTGGCACTGGAACCTGGGTAGGTATTTTGAACATTTTTGGGGACTTTTGCCGACTTTTCTCACTTTTCTCCCCGCCTTTCCGTGGGACTTTGAAGGGCTCATTTTGGACTTTTTGGGCATCCCGGCCGGCGGCAAGACTTGTGGCACTCGAACCTGTGTAGGTATTTTGAACATTTTTGCGGATTTTTGCCGACTTTTCTCACTTTTCTCCCCGTCTTCCCGTGGGACTTTGCTGGGCGCGTTTTGGACATTTTGAGCATCCTGGCCGGCGGCGAGACTTGTGGCACTCGAACCTGGGTAGGTATTTTGAACATTTTTGAGGACTTTTGCCGATTTTTCTCACTTTTCTTCCCGCCTTTTCGTGGGACTTTACTGGGCGCGTTTTGGACATTTT
Organism: Entelurus aequoreus; assembly: GCF_033978785.1. Classification (NCBI taxonomy): domain Eukaryota; kingdom Metazoa; phylum Chordata; class Actinopteri; order Syngnathiformes; family Syngnathidae; genus Entelurus; species Entelurus aequoreus. The sequence continues at coordinate 10,133,031 of NC_084731.1, forward strand.
GGGCATCCCAGCCAGTGGCGGGACTTGTGGCACTCGAACCCGGGTGTGGTTTTTAAACATTTTACCGACTTTTCTCACTTTTCTCCCCGCCTTCCCGTGGGACTTTGCTGAGCGTGCTTTGGACATTTTGAGCATCCTGGCCGGCGGTGGGACTTGTGGCACTGGAACCTGGGTAGGTATTTTGAACATTTTTGGGGACTTTTGCCGACTTTTCTCACTTTTCTCCCCGCCTTCCCGTGGGACTTTGATGGGCGCGTTTTGGACATTTTGGGCTTCCCGGCCGGCGGCAAGACTTGTGGCACTGGAACCTGGGTAGGTATTTTGAACATTTTTGGGGACTTTTGCCGACTTTTCTCACTTTTCTCCACGCCTTCCCGTGGGACTTTGCTAGGCGCGTTTTGGACATTTTGGGCATCCCGGCCGGCGGCGGGACTTGTGGGACTCGAACCCGGGTGTGATTTTTGAACATTTTACCGAATTATCTCACTTTTCTCCCCGCCTTCCTGTGGGACTTTGCTGGGCCCCTGCTTATTTCAGGAAGACAATGCCTAGCCATGTGTTACAACAGCGTGGCTTCATAGTAAAAGAGTGCGGGTACTAGACTGGCCTGCCTGTAGTCCAGACCTGTCTCCCATTGAAAATTTTTGGCGCATTATGAAGCCTAAACACCACAACGGAGACCCCGGACTGTTGAACAACTTAAGCTGTACATCTAGCAAGAATGGGAAAGAATTCCTCTTCAAAAATATGTCTCCTCAGTTCCCAAACGTTTACTGAGTGTTGTTAAAAGGAAAGGCCATGTAACATAGTGGTGAACATGCCCCTGTGACAACTTTTTTACAATGTGTTGCTGCCAATAAATTATAAGATAATGAATATTTGCAGAAAAAAAATGAAGTTTGTCAGTGTGAACATGAAATATCTTGTCTTTGCAGTCTATTCAATTGAATATAAGCTGAAAAGGATTTGCAAACCATTGTGTTCTCTTTTTACTTAGGAATTGTGTGGATATCCGACATGGCTCTGCTTCAAATGCTTCTGCATCACAGACGCGCTGCCATGAAACGCAAGGTCTGCTTTGCAAATTGAGTTAGTTATTCATGTCTTTGACGTATTTAGTTTTCACTCGCTGTGTTTTTTGCAGTGGCCGCAGCCTCTTTGTCTCCTCTGTTGCTCCACGGTCACCAGTGGCGTCGGCTGACAGGTACGTGTTACTTTCTTTCCGGGAAAACACGAGCGGTGGCGTCACCGGCTATTATGGCAAAAAGGAATCCGTCAGCAACAAATTTTAGTCGTCAAGGAATTGACTACTTTCTGCTATTTTAAACACAAGTTGTTGTTGTTCACAATATATCGTTTTTCAAGGGGAAAATGAGGCGAGTCCCTGGGATGCGTGAAGAGTGAGTTTACTGCGTCCTTCCAAGGTTGAATGCATCAGGTACTTGAACTGTTCCAGTCTCGCTCTCTGATCGGGGTCGCTATGTGTGTGAGTTGTGGTACTATTGTGTCTGTGGAATTTGACAATGAACTGATTCACCAAACGTAAAAAAGACTCTCTGACACTCAGCTGGGGTCAGCACAACTCACGTCTGTGTGAGCCTTTTCCCCTCAAAGTTATAGTTAACAATAGTGACAATAATACACTTATCTTATAAAGTGCCTTTCAATGCACTCAAGGTTGTCGTACAATAGTTAAAAAAACATAAATCAAACAGTTAAAAATGTGAGCGTAAATTAGGTTTGCAGTGGACAATGGAAAAAAAAGTTGGTTATTTTATTATAATATTGCCCTGTTAAAGGCCTACTGAAAGCCACTACTAGCGACCACGCAGTCTGTTAGTTTATATATCAATGATGAAACCTTAACATTGCAACACATGCCAATACGGCCGGGTTAACTTATAAAGTGCAATTTTAAATTTCCCGCTAAACTTCCGGTTGAAAGCGGCTTTGGATGATGACGTATGCGTGTGACGTAGCCAGTGAAATAGAAGTATCGGTACCCCATTGAAAACAATACAAAAAGCTCTGTTTTCATCTCATAATTCCACAGTATTCTGGACATCTGTGTTGGTGAATCTTTTGCAATTTGTTTAATGAACAATGGAGACTGCAAAGAAGAAAGTTGTAGGTGGGATCGGTGTATTAGCGGCTGGCTGTAGCAACACAACAAGGAGGACTTACTTGGATAGCAGACGCGCTAGCCAACGCTAGCCGCCAACCGCATCTGTGATCGGGTGAAGTCCTTCGTCGCGCCGTCGATCGCTGGAACGCAGGTGAGCACGGGTGTTGATGAGCAGATGAGGGCTGGCTGGCGTAGGTGGAGCGCTAATGTTTTTATCATAGCTCTGTGAGGTCCGGTTGCTAAGTTAGCTTCAATGGCGTCATTAGCAAAAGCATTGTTAAGCTTTGCTAGGCTGAGAATTATTAACCGTGTAGTTACATGTTCATGGTTTAATAGTATTGTTGATCTTCTGTCTATCCTTCCAGTCAGGGATTTATTTATTTTGTTTCTATCTGCATTGGAGCCAGATGCTATCACGTTAGCTCAGTAGCTAAAGAGCTTCGACGATGTATTGTCGTGGAGATAAAAGTCACTGTGAATGTCCATTTTGCGTTCTCGACTCTCATTTTCAAGAGGATATAGTATCCAAGGTGGCAATGCGGACCAAGCTCTGACACCGATTATAGTCTTTAAAGGTCTACTAAATGAATTTTTTAAATTTAAACAGGGATAGCAGATCCATTCTATGTGTCATACTTGATAATTTCGCGATACTGCCATATTTTTGCTGAAAGGATTTAGTAGAGAACATCGACGATAAAGTTTGCAACTTTTGGTCGCTGATAAAAAAAGCCTTGCCTATACCGGAAGTAGCGTGACGTCACAGGTTGAAAGGCTCCTCACATCTGCACATTGTTTACACCAGCAGCGAGAGCGATTCGGACCGAGAAAGCGAGGATTACCCCATTAATTTGAGGCAGGATGAAAGATTCGTGAATGAGGAATGTGAGAGTGAAGGACTAGAGTGTCGTGCAGGATGTATCTTTTTTCGCTCTGACCTTAACTTAGGTACAAGGATTCATTGGATACCACACTCTCTCCTTTTTCTATTGTGGATCACGGATTTGTATTTTAAACCACCTCGGATACTATATCCTCTTGAAAATGAGAGTCGAGAACGCGAAATGGACATTCACAGTGACTTTTATCTCCACGACAATACATCGGTGAAGCACTTTAGCTACGGAGCTAACGTGATAGCATCGTGCTTAACTGCAGATAGAAACAAAATAAATAAACCCCTGACTCGAAGAATAGACAGAAGATCAACAATACTATTAAACCATGGACATGTAAATACACGGTTAATGTTTTACAGCTTGGCAAAGCTTAACAATGCTGTTGCTAACGACGCCATTGAAGCTAACTTAGCAACGGGACCTCACAGAGCTATGATAAAAACATTAGCGCTCCACCTACGCCAGCCAGCCCTCATCTGCTCATCAACACCCGTGCTCACCTGCGTTCCAGTGATCGACGGAAGGACAAAGGACTTCACCCGATCATCCGTGCGGTCAGCGGCTAGCGTCGGCTAGCGCGTCTGCTATCCAAGTCAAAGTCATCCTGGTTGTGTTGCTGCAGCCAGCCGCTAATACACCGATCCCACCTACAACATTCTTCTTTGCAGTCTTCATTGTTCATTAAACAAATTGCAAAAGATTCACCAACACAGATGTCCAGAATACTGTGGAATTTTGAGATGAAAACAGAGCTTTTTTGTATTGGATACAATGGTGTCCGAATACTTTCGTTTAACTACTGACGTCACGCGCATACGTCATCATACATAGACGTTTTCAACCGGAAGTTTAGCGGGAAATTTAAAATTGCACTTTATAAGTTAACCCGGCCGTATTGGCATGTGTTGCAATGTTAAGATTTCATCATTGATATATAAACTATCAGACTGCGTGGTCGCTAGTAGTGGCTTTCAGTAGGCCTTTAAGGCAGTGGTCCCCAACCTTTTTGTAGCTGCGGACCGGTCAATGCTTGAAAATTTGTCCCACGGACCGGTGGGGGGTGGGGGGGTGGGGGGGGGGTATTTAAAAAAATAAAATAAAATAAATAAATAAATACAATCATGTGTGCTTACGGACTGTATCCCTGCAGACTGTATTGATCTATATTGATATATAATGTATATATTGTGTTTTTTATGTTGATTTCATAAAAAAAATAAAAAAATAAAATAAAATAAAATAATAATAATAATTTCTTGTGCGGCCCGGTACCAATTGGTTGGGGACCACTGCTTTAGGTATGTTAAAATATATTTTTAAGTTGTATTTTTTAATTATGAAATCAGCATAATACATTTTTTATTTTCTGGTCAATTTTATCTTGCATTTAGACATTTTATTTCCCGGTGATGCAAATGGCAACAATTCCGTGGAAAGGCCTTCCTCGTGATTAAAAAATTCCTTCAATGCAGCATATAAAACAAAGAATAGCCGACAGCTTTTCGCCTGCAGGAAGATTCTGTGCAGCGTTTAGGAGTTTCCGGAGCACCGAACCGTTTGATTAGTCTAGTTTGAAACTGCAGGGACATCTAAATTAGCTCTTGCACATACAAATACAGATAAATAAAACAAACTAATGTCATTATGTGCATTTGCAAACAAATGTTGAAGTTTGGATTTTTTTTTTTGCCCCCTTTTTTTTTTGTCAAGTTTTTTGGAAACTTCCCTTGATTCCAACCTTGAACTGCATCCAGAAGCGCTGGAAGTGCTGCACCAACAAACTCTCACGCCAGCTCCCAGCTCCCATGGTTGGTTGTCCAAACATGCCGCTAACACCCGAGCGCTCATTCCAGCACGCAACACGTCATCCAATCACTTCATGCTATTAAATCCCATTCTTATCAGAACAGACTCCGGCCGTCGCAGCCTGCAGCAAATTCCCCTGGCATCATCATCATCATCATCATCATCATCATCATCATCATCATCATCATCATCGCACGCCAGTTATCTGCTTTGGACTTTGGAGCACTCTGTGAACCTCTGACCCTGCTTGCATTCTGATCCTGGAGGGGAAGGCCTGCCTAAGCCAATTCCCAACAAGCTAAAGCAGGGGTGTCAAACTCATTTTAGCTCAGGGGCCACATGGAGGGAAATCTACTCCCAAGTGGGCCGTACTGGTAGAATCGTGGCATGATAACTTAACAATAAAGACAACTTCAGATTGTTTTCTTTTTACAGTTTTTTTTTTTACTTACATGTGGCGGTTAATAGTATTCTGTCTTCATTTGTTGCCATTTATACTTACGGAGAAATTGATGTAACAATGTTCTCCAGTTAATAAATTGAGCGCGCTCCACCCTAACAAGGCCACGGGCCTTGACAATATTCCCTCCAGATTCCTCAGGGACTCTGCCACCACCATTGCTCCTACATCACACACATAATTAACCTCTCAATTAAACAAGGCCAAGTACCCAAAGATTTCAAGATAGTAAGAGTAACCCCTCTTTTTAAAAAAGGAAGCAAATTAGAACCTGGTAACTACCGACCTGTTTCTATTGTCAGTTCTATTTCGAAAGTAATGGAGAAAATAGTTTATGAACAGGTCGATAGTTACCTTGCTACTAAAAACCTCAGTAGAAGCATTTAAGTCCCATCTTAAAACTCATTTGTATACTCTAGCCTTTAAATAAACTCACTTTTTAGACCAGTTGATCTGCCGTTTCTTTTCTTCTCTCCTCTGCTCCCCTCTTCCTTGGGAGGGGGGGTTGCACAGCTCCGGTGGCCATGGATGAAGTGCTTGCTGTCCCGAGTCGGGACCCCGGGTGGACCGCTAGCCTGTGCATCGGTTGGGGACATCTCTGCGCTGCTGACCCGTCTCTGCTCGGGACGGTTTCCTGCTGGCCCCACTATGGACTGGACTCTCGCTGATGTGTTGGATCCACTGTGGACTGGACTTTCACAATATTATGTCAGACCCACTCGACATCCATTGCTTTCGGTCTCCCCTAGAGGGGGGGAGGGTCACCCACATATGCGGTCCTCTCCAAGGTTTCTCATAGTCATTCACATCGACGTCCCACTGGGGTGAGTTTTTCCTTGCCCGTATGTGGGCTCTGTACCGAGGATGTCGTTGTGGCTTGTGCAGCCCTTTGAGACACTTGTGATTTAGGGCTATATAAATAAACATTGATTGATTGATTGGTTGATGTACAAATTCCAATCCGGCTTCAGAACTAACCACTCCACTGACACATGCCTTCTCTATCTGACCGACCCCATCAAACATGAGCAAATACTGCGGCATGGTCATGCTGGACCTTCAGAAGGCCTTTGACACCGTTAACCACGCTATACTGTTGGATAAGTGATCAAGGGTGATGGGTCAAATGCAGAGAATAATTTCGCCACACCTAGTGTGTGTGTGACTATCATTGGTACTTCAACTTTAAGGTCAGAGCAATCGGATTTGATAAAACCTCATGGAGCTGGATGCAATCTTACTTGGAGGGGAGGGAACAGGTGGTAGAGGTGAACTGCACCGTGTCACCCCCCCTCTCAGTAAGTTGTGGAGTCCCCCAAGGCAGTATATTAGGGCCTTTATTGTTCCTAATATACGTTAATGACATGTCATCAGCATGCGACTGTGAATTGTTCCTGTTTGCGGATGACTCGGCCCTGCTGGTATCCGGCAAGGACAAGTCACAGGTGGAGAAAATCCTCAGTGCTGAACTCTGTAGAACTTGCACCTGGCTCGCTGACAATAAACTATCCATACACTTGGGTAAAATGGAATCCACCCTATTTGGGTCCCAAATCAATCTCAAGAAAGTCAGTGACTTCACTATAAAAGTGGGTGACATTGTTATCACCAGGAAAGATGAGGTCACCTACCTAGGTTCCATTCTAGAGGCTAATCTTTCCTGTGATAAAATGGCAACCAAGGTAATCAAAAAGGTCAACCAACGAACAAGATTTCTCTACATAATCTCCTCTCTGGTCAACAAAAGCACCATGAAGATTCTAGCGGGAACTCTCGTTCAACCCTTTTTCGATTACGCACTCACATCCTGGTACCCTAGCACCTCCAAAACCCTCAAATCAAGACTCCAAACATCCCAGAACAAGCTAGTCAGATTACTTATAGACCTCCACCCCAGATCACACCTCACTCCAACCCACTTTGGAGTGCCTACACAAATGATTGTGTAGGTTATAGGTGATTACCTCAGTCTTCTTTGCGTTCAGTCTGAGGCCAACTCTGGCACATTCCACCTCCACTCTGTTCAGGAGTTCCTGTGCCTGCTCCACGCGATCAGCCAACAGGCAGATGTCATCTGCGTAGTCTAGGTCTGCCAGGGCTACAGCAGGGGTTCTTCTAGACCTTTTTGGTGTAATTGTGAAGCCAAGCCCCTGCTCCCGCCCGTTGATGGCTTTCCTGGGCGCGTAGTCCAGAGCTATGATAAAGAGGTTCTCTATCTTAACAGGGCACATAGCTGCGCCCACTTTGAAGTCATACAAGCTCTTGCGTCAGAGGATACAAATAATTGCTATTGTGACATCTAGTGGATACATTTAGAACAGCAGTTTCTTTCATTCAAAAAGTTCAGCTTATTTTTATACTGAGCAAACTCATCCCGCGGGCCGGATACAACCTGTTGGCGGGCCTGATCCGGCTTGCGGGCCGTATGTTTGAGACCCCTGAGCTAGACTGATCAATAAGCGCTGTTGTTGTGGAAGCTCATGTCAGAAAGAAGTGGATTGGCCCGCGATGATGTAATGAACTCCTCCATGTCCAGGCAGCCGGCCAGGAAGTATAAGATGATATGTCCTTGGAAAAAGAAATTGGCGCGGGGCATCTTTCATTCTTAAGTAGGCCCTCGACAAATGAAATGCAAAGAGACACTTTTTTTCTCCCCTGAATACTTTGAAGAGTAAACGCGGCATTAACCTCTCCAATCAGACATTCTGATCAAATTAATGTCACATCAAATTCAATTTGCTTTCTCGCTGTGTGCGAATGACACAGATTCCATTCCATTTAATTCTCAGTTTGTAAGAGCAGGACAACTCCCACCAAAACCATCTGCAAGAGTGGAGGCAACCCTTCTGGACTCTGCCCGGGACTGGAAAATGCAGGTTGACTTGGACCACAAACTCATCTTCCCGCCTGAAATCATTACAACCAGCTTCAGGCCGGACCTGGTCTTGTGGTCAACCTCCCAGAAGACTGTGTTCATTGTTGAACTAACTGTACCATGGGAAGCAGCAGTTGGTGAAGCATATGAGCGCAAACAACTGAGGTATGCGGACATAGCAGCCGAGGCAGAGCAGCGCGGCTGGCGTGCCCGAGTGCTTCCAGTGGAAGTCGGGTGCAGAGGCTTCGTTGCTACGTCCACAACCAAGCTCCTCAAAGGAATGGGATTGAGAGGTCAGGCCTTCCGGCGGGCTGTCAAATCGCTGTCGGATGCTGCTGAACAAAGTAGCAGATGGATATGGTTCAAGAGAAAGGACCCAAACTGGGCTGCTAAATGACATCTAGGGGTAAAGGTAGAGGGTGGCACACCTGGGACGCCAGATGTCGCCGTTGAGCCCTCCGGAGGTGTCGTGGGCCTATCAACGAAACACCAGTGAAGGAGGGTGCCCACCTGAAGACCCCAGTGAAGCTTTTGCCCCTAACCCCCCAACCCCCACTCAACACTAACTGCTGATTAATCTGAGGGATTGTACTATCTAGTCCTATGAGCTCAAATCCCTGTAAGCAAATTATTTGACTTTTAGTGTGATAGTTTTTTAATTAACTAGCAAAATATATAAATGCTCAATACTGACAATCAATGGACATTCCTCATTTAAAATGTGTTCAGTCTGACGGTTCTCTGTGAAACACTGACCTCCAGCGGCCGAGTTGTGCAACTACAAATAAAATGAAAAGGTCCACAAATGTCAAAGCATTAAATAGTGCTGTCATCCTGTTAATGATCCAATAGAATATTTAAACAAATTAAAATAATGTGGTTTAAAATGAAAACAAGCACTTTTACGAGACCTCTGGAGAACGCTTGACCTCAACACGTGTCGAGACTGAGAAATCACAAACAGGAGTTGCCATTGAGCAATACTTATTTAAAAAAAAAAAGTATTTATTTGATTTATACAACTTTTATTTATTATATTCAACATTTAAATGCAAGCAAATAAATAATAATAATCAAAACAAGTACATAAACAGTACATAAATAGTAAAAAACAGCGGCAGGGGGTTGTAAACTCAATAAAGGAACTAAAGAAGAATGCAATATATATATATATATATATACTGTATATATATATATATATATATATATATATATATATATATATACATATATATATATATATATATATATATATATATATATATATATATATATATATATATATATATATATATATATATATATATATATATATATATATATATATATATATATATATATATATATATATACACTACCGTTCAAAAGTTTGGGGTCACATTAAAATGTCCTTATTTTGAAGGAAAAGCACTGTACTTTTCAATGAAGATAACTTTAAACTAATCTTAACTTTAAAGAAATACACATTGCTAATGTGGTAAATGACTAGTCTGGTTTTTGGTGCAATATCTACATAGGTGTATAGAGGCCCATTTCCAGCAACTATCACTCCAGTGTTCTAATGGTACAATGTGTTTGCTTATTGGCTCAGAAGGCTAATTGATGATTAGAAAACCCTTGTGCAATCATGTTCACACATCTGAAAACAGTTTAGCTCGTTACAGAAGCTACAAAACGGACCTTCCTTTGAGCAGATTGAGTTTCTGGAGCATCATATTTGTGGGGTCAATTAAACGCTTAAAATGGCCAGAAAAAGAGAACTTTCATCTGAAACTCGACAGTCTATTCTTGTTCTTAGAAATGAAGGCTATTCCACAAAATTGTTTGGGTGACCCCAAACTTTTGAACGGTAGTGTATATATATATATATACACTATATTGCCGAAAGTATTTGGCCACCCATCCAAATGATGAGAATCAGGTGTCCTAATCACTACGTCCGGTGTATAAAATCAAACACTTAGGCATGGAGACTGTTTCTACAAACATTTGTGAAAGAATGAAGCCGCTCTCAGTGATTTCCAGCGTGGAACTGTCATAGGATGCCACCTGTGCAACAAATCCAGTCGGGAAATTTCCTCGCTCCTAAATATTCCAAAGTCAACTTTATTATAAGAAAAGTGAAGAGTTTGGGAACAACAGCAAGTCAGCCCCCTAGTGGTAGGCCACGTAAACTGACAGAGAGGGGTCAAGGGTGCAATAGTCTATACAAGGTTGCAACCCACCATCCTTCTTAACAAAAAAAAAGCCAACCGCCACAGGTGCCGAAGAAGCCCAGATGTCCGGCGGCGAGAGAAGAAGAGATATTCTCCTCCATGGCAAACTCTTTAGGGTGTGGAATATTGTAAAGCTGCGAAGAAGGTAGTGGGGACCCTAGAAGGAGGTCAATTTCACAGGGCCTTTACTGTTCCTAATATACATAAACGACTTGTCATCAGCATGCGACTGTGAATTGTTCTTGTTTGCGGATGACTCGGCCTTGCTGGTATCAGACAAGGACAAGTCACAGGTGGAGAAAATCCTCAGTGCTGAGCTCTGTAGAACTTGCACCAAGCTATCCATACACTTGGGTAAAACGGAATCCATCATGTTTGGGTCCCAAATCAACCTTCAGAAAGTCAGTGACTTCACTATAAAAGTGGGTGACATTGTTATCACCAGGAAAGATGAGGTCACCTACCTAGGTTCCATTCTAGAGGCTAACCTTTCCTGTGATAAAATGGCAACCAAGCTAACCAAAAAGGTCAACCAAAGAACAAGATTTCTCTACAGAATCTCCTCTCTGGTCAACAAAAGCACCATGAAGATTCTAGCGGGAACTCTCGTTCAACCCTTTTTCGATTACGCATGCACCTCCTGGTACCCTAGCACCTCCAAAACCCTCAAATCTAAACCCCAAACATCCCAGAACAAGCTAGTCAGATTATTTAAAGACCTCCACCCCAGATCACACCTCACTCCTACCCACTTCTCCAAAGTGGGCTGGCTCAAGGTGGAGGACAGAGTTAAACAACTTGCACTGAGCCTAGTCTATAAAATCCGCTACACCTCCCTGATACCGAAGTACATGTCAAACTACTTCCTTAACGTAAATGACCGCCATAACCACAACACCAGGGGTGTTGTGTTTAACACCCTCCCCGGATTGTAAATAATCAAATGTAGATACTTTTTCTTATGCTTTCTGATCTCTCTCTCTATGTCCACTACTTGCTGTACATATCCTACCAAGTCAGACCAACACTGTTTCAATGTCCATTTCTCTGATGATGCAATTGTTGATGCTGATTGTTGATGACAGAAGTGTTGATACCAACCAAACCTAACCCCTCCCTCCATATCCCACACCCCGGATTGTAAATAATGTAAATAATGTAAATAATTAAATGTATATACTCTGATGATTATCTTGTGTGATGACTGTATTATGATGTTAGTATATATCTGTATCATGAATCACCCCGACTTAAACAAGTTGAAAAACTTATTCGGGTGTTACCATTTAGTGGTCAATTGTACGGGATATGTACTTCACTGTGCAACCTACTAATACAAGTTTCAATCAATCAATCAAAGAAGTCTGGTCTACAAAACATCCCTAAGCAAATGATGTTCTTCTGGAATCAACGAAAGATCAGGAGGCTGAAGAGTAGGAAGAATGATAGGACTGGTAGGAGACGAAGCGGAGCGAAGACAGTGGCTATGGCAAAGAATACTCCAATTAGTAATCTTGTGATCTGTGACGTCGCAACCACGGAAGCCAAAAAACTAAGGGCACCGGATGAGAAAGTATTATAAAAGAATAACCTCCTTGCGATGATTACCAGAAATGAGGACAGAGTGTGTCTGAATATTAGCCAGGTAGTGCCCATCAGGCGAGCTAACTTTTTTAAGACATTTAAAACCCACAGTAGGAATCTTAAAAGTCTTAACAAGCCTAATTCCCAATCTGCTTGTATAATTGCCTCCATAAGGCAAGTACCTTCCACTTTAAGTCTTCCCACCAGCAAAGAAGATGCACACAGCAGCAGACAGAAAAGGTGGTAATCTACCCCGAGGAAGATCTCTAGTGAAAACTGAATGGTGTCTAGTTGGGCACACAGGAGAGTGAGCTATGACGTGATCAGCACCTCTGCAGTACAAACCCAGCCGCAACCTCTGGCGAGGACTCCTCACTGCTAACGATAAACGGCTGCCACCAAGCTGCATTGGCACAGCACCCCCAAGATCCTCCACCCGGGCACCGTAGACAGAAGGTCGTAGCGACAGGTCCTTTGGCTTGAACTGCGATTGGGTGGAACTGGTGGGTTATTGACGTGGAGCGGACGGAGGATCTGCCAAATTTTGGGCGTGTCGCTCTGGCAGGCGGTTGTCCAAGCGGATTAAAAGCAATATGACCTCCTAGAGGGTCGGGGTCCAGGAAGATTCCCTGCAATGCTCTCTCTACCCAGCCACTTTCTGCCGGCGGCTGCCTGCCTCTCGTTCCCTCACTGGTTGAACAAAGACGCTGCGCAGCTCAGCAGAAAACGGGTTCTGGTCTGCTCTCACACAACTCCATACCCCAGCAAGCTGCCCTTCTAGCGGGCAGACTGACGACATACACCACACGGGCGGAGTCTGTCGTGTTCAAGGCTGTTGGGCAAACGCTAAAGGTGCACTGATATAAAGAAGTCTACATTGACCAAAGGCCTCATTTTCACTGCACACCAAATTTATTTTTTTGCCCTAAGGTGACACAGATCTTTAAGGTCCTTCAACAACCACGATTTCCAAAATCTGGAAATATAGATTTTTCTCACATTGTGTCATTCAATTTGAGATGGAGATATACTGTTGGCTTTCTTTGGACAGATAGCCCGATCCAGTAATAAAATTAGAATTATATTATATCGAACCGCATCTTAAATCTCAGATACAACCGCTCCGAAACAGGCAGTACGTTCCAGACTCCTTTCCAGCACTTCAGTCTAGCAGCCCTGGGATCCAACAGGCACAAGGTCACAACATATCACAATGTCAACCCTTTTGAAAAAATTCCACACTGCAAAATAAGAATAATAACGAAATATATTTTATATAGCGCTGTCCGGTTCAAACACTGATGACATCTATTAAACAAAACGAGAGGCAAATAATCAAACAGAGGCAGAATTCAATTTGTACTCAATATTGAGGAGAAAACGTGTCGACCTGTAACCTCTTACAGTGTCACCCACGCTCTGCCCAAAGATTGCAATCCTCCTTCTTTATTTGACTTTCTCCCCCCACCTGACCACAGCTTCTTCCAGAGGGAAGTGGGTCGTAAACAGCGTTGCCTTTGGTTACCGAACAGTTCAAAAGAAGAGGTCGTAAAATAGTTCAAAAAGAGTTCCATAAAATAGTTCAAAAAGAGTTCGTAAAATACTTCAAAAAGAGTTCGTCTGGAAATTGGGCAGATCCTGCCATCTGTCTGCTTTGAAGTCACAGTGGAGTTTTACGAGCCTTCCTCCTGGTAGGCCCCAAAGACAGGAACTCAATGTAATACAAAGCTTTTGTGATAATTTAGAAACAATTATTCTAAGAAGCGCCTTTCTAGACGCCCAAAGCGTTATACATGATTCACTCCCCATTCAAACACTGATATGAGTAAGCCACGTAATGGAAGTAATAGCTATATGTATTATAAATAAGTAATTCAAGTATGTATGATTTGTGCTGATATTATCGAAGCGAGTATGACGGTCCTCCTGGTAGGGGGGTATCCCTTTATGGAGGATGCCTGTGCGTGACTTTGTTTAACGTGGGGAGACTGGTGCACAGCCAGTCACCACAAGATCCTTGACAGATCCGGGTCAGGGTCCAGTGGCATGGAGTCCAAGACGACTGGGGATCCTTTTCTACTGCAGCCTTCATCCGCCATCACAGCCGTTGTGACGCTCCACAGGGTTAGCAATCACCCTCCGCCTGTTCCACCGTTGAGGTCTTGGGTTGTTATTTACCCATAACTGGGCCCACATGGATGTGGGGGTGCCTTCTTCCGCCATCGCAGCCGTTGTGGTGGTTCATACATCTACCGTCTTCCGCCTGCTCCGCCGTTGAGGTCTTCACCGTATTCCCGGCTAAGGGGAAGTCAGGTACTAGGCCTTTGCCAAGGGCCACCTGGGGTAACAGTAGTGATCAATCAATGTCAATCAATCAATGTTTATTTATATAGCCCTAAATCACAAGTGTCTCAAAGGGCTGCACAAGCCACAACGACATCCTCGGTACAGAGCCCACATAAGGGCAAGGAAAAACTCACCCCAGGGGTTAAAGGGGTTAACCTCCTAGTGCCCCAAGACCCCATAGAGGAGCCTCCACTGCCGGATGCACTTTAACGTCACGCCCAGGACACGCTGATATTATAGCGGGTCGATGTCAGTATTGGCCGAAAGTCAATGTTATGGTTTCAAGACATTTGATAAGCGTGCAATATTGTCCTAACTTGCAGCTGTGACCCACCTCCAGAATTGTATCGCGTCATTACTATACGTACCCTTTTCCTAAACATTTCTCAAAGTTTTATTTGTTGTTGCAATTCGTTAAGATTTTAACTTCCAGTCCTTCCATTTTTATTTATTTTTATCAACGAGTGGCCGGTTATTTGTCGCTGGTTTATTCATGTCATGGTTCTTAGGAAAGTGTTTATTTTTTTTATGTTGGCGTTGTATTTTGGTATAAAACTTGACTCCATTTTGAAAGAATAACACTGAATAATAGAATTGAATAATAGACAAACATTGACGTTTTTACGAGATGACTCACCTCCTCATAGAATAACTTTATCCTTCAGCGTAAGTGATTTGTTTAATGCAACAATGCTGCGGAGATGACATGTCTGATTGGAACGCCGCATTAAATGTGTAATAACAGTTTAGGGATCCAATCCATCACTGGCGTCCTGTGATCCATCAGACGCTGATGGAGGAGAAAAAAGGAGATCTGTCTACACGGGTCAGCGTTTTTTACCATATTAGACGACAAATAATTGGCCGCTCATTGATAACAATAAATGTGAGCTCGCATGATTTATTGCCTTTACAATAAAAATTGGACTGTGATGATGATGATGGAGCTTCTCGTTTAGCCAAGCAGACTCTTTCCACACTTTTTTCACATTTTGCTCATATTTTTTCACTCTTAACACTTTTCACTCGCTCATCACCGGCTTGTTTTCCCATTTCCTTTCCTTACTGCCGACGAATGTTCTCCTCTGCTCTGCTTCATCCTACGACCTTTCAAGACATGTTGAACTGTGCAAAGGCAACCCCGGGATATTCCATGTTACCTGTTAAAGATGTCTAAAACAAATAAGCCCTATCATACCACAGTGACGTGCAGTCAGGAAGTCATAAAAAAACAAAAAGATTAAGAAAAAATTGTCACGACAGGGTTTTTTTCGCAGCTTACTGCGAGGATTGTTCTCCCGGGATGCAATCGGACTATACTGGACAAGGCTTGAAGGTAGGAACATTATTTAATTATTCAAACTCAAAGTACTGCAAAAAGCGCTCAAGGCGAAGGCACAGCTTAACGCAAGAAACAAAAAGCTAAGACTTAGCATAAACTATGGGAATGAAACATGAAACTAAAAACATGAAAAAACTCACTAAACTGTGGCTTGAAACAAATAGCAAGAACGATGGACATGAAACAAAAAGACTTACTGGACACGGCATGAATCGAACAGCATGAACTATGGCAAGAAAAGTCAAAACAGAGCGCTTTTTGTAGTACTTTGAGTTTGAATAATTAAATAATGTGCCTACCTTCAAGCCTTGTCCAGTATAGTCCGATTGCATCCCGGGAGAACAATCCTCGCAGTAAGCTGCGAAAACCCCCCTGTCGTGACAGAATGTCGCCAGGCCGACTAACTGGCAAACGACAGGCTTAAATAGTCTCTTTGATTAAAGCAAGTGCGTGTCCTGAACAAATCAATCAATCAATCAATGTTTATTTATATAGCCCTAAATCACAAGTGTCTCAAAGGGCTGCACAAGCCACAACGACATCCTCGGGACAGAGCCCACATACGGGCAAGGAAAAACTCACCCCAGTGGGACGTCAATGTGAATGACTATGAGAAACCTTGGAGAGGACCGCATATGTGGGTAACCCCCCCCCCCCCCCCCCTCTAGGGGAGATGGAAAGCAATGGATGTCGAGTGGGTCTGACATAATATTGTGAAAGTCCAGTCCACAGTGGATCCAACACATCAGCGAAAGTCCAGTCCCTAGTGGGACCAGCAGGAAACCATCCCGAGCGGAGACAGGTCAGCAGCGTAGAGATGTCCCCAACCGATGCACAGGCTAGCGGTACACCCCGGGTCCTGACTCTGGACAGCCAGCACTTCATCCGTGGCCACCGGACCTGTGTCCTCCCCCTATAAGGGAGAGGGGAGCAGAGGAGAAAAGAAAAGAAAAGAAACGGCAGATCAACTGGTCTAAAAAGGGAGTCTATTTAAAGGGTAGGTGAAACAAATGAGTCGCAAACAACAACAAGGAAGCGCAAACAGGAACTAAAAGAGTCCAAAAACTAACACAAAATAACAAAAAATAATCCAGACTACAGAACATGACAAAAATAGATGTTATTTGCCGTTGGAACTGTGTTTTTGTGAGTAAAAATCGCAAAATGAACACATAAAAAAAACCTGGGATGAGGACGCGTATAAAGCAGGGGTGTCAAACTCATTTAAGCTCAGGGGCCGCATGGAGGAAAACCATGGCATAATAACTTAAAAGTACAACTAGGGCGACTTCAGATTGTTTTCTGTCATTTACTTACACACAAAATAGAAAAAGCACATTCTGAAAATGTACATATCACAAATAATCTTCTTGATAAAACATTTCAAGTTATTCCGAGGAAAACATTTCAAAAACACCACGAAGAAAACAATTAATTTACATTTGATCTCAGTGTATCTACTAAGAAATTACACTTTTAAGTCACATCCCATCTAGGAAAGAAACAAACAACTAAATAAAGCATAAATCAACTACTCGTGACCCCCAACCTGGCAAGGAAAGCCTTAAACCTTGTTTTTGTCTCTTAATAGAAGTCTTTGGGCTGCTCCTTGAGTGGTCCCTGGTACCTAGTCACCTCACCTGTTGTTTGTGCTTGCACACCAAACCGCAGTTCAGAGTACCAGCCCTTTTTGGAGTCCCTAGAGGGTGTGCTGGAGAGTGCTCCCTCAGGTGATTCCCTGACAGTGAGACCTGGAGAGGCGTGATTTGGAGAAACGGCCGTCCTGATCTGAACCAGAGTGGTGTTTTGTTATTGGACTTTTGTGCTCGTCACAGATTGTCCATAACAAACACAATGTTCAAACGTAAGGGTGTCCATATGTGCACTTGGCACCAGGACACCCTAGGCCGCAGTTCCATGATCGACTTTGTGGTTGTATCATAAGATTTGCGGTCTCATGTTTTGGACACTTGGGTTAAGAGAGGGGCGGAGCTTTCAACCGATCACCACCTGGTGGCGAGTCGGCTCCGATGGTGGGGGAGGATGCCGGACAGACCTGGCAGGCCCAAATGCATAGTGAGAGTCTGCTGAGAACATCTTGCAGAGTCTTCCATCAGAGAGAGTTTCAATTCCCACCTGCGGAAGAACTTCAAACATGTTACGAGGGAGGCGCCAGGCATTGAGTTTCATACCTCTAATGTCGAGGCAGCCAATTGGCGCTGTGGCTGCTAGGTGATCCGTACCTGCCGTGGTGGTAAACCCGGAACCCGCTGGGGGACACCAACAGTGAAGGATACCGTCAGGTTGAAGAAGGAGTCCTATTGGGTTGTTTTGGCTCATGGAACACCGAAGGTAGTAGACAGGTCCCTACAGGCCAAGTGGTGTGCGGCTTTGGCGGTTGCAGAGGCAAAAATTCGGACAAGGGAGGAGTTTAGAGAAGCCTTGGAGAACGACTACCGGATGGCTTCGAAGCAATTCTGGACCACCATCTGCCGCCTCAGGAGGGGGAAGCAGTGGTCCGTCAACACCGTGTATAGTGGGGAAGGTGTGCTGATGACGTCGACTGGGGATGATGTGGAATGGTAGAAGGAATACTTCGAAGACCTCCTCAATCCCACCTATACGTCTTCCAATGAGGTAGCAGTGCCTCAGGACTCGGTGGGCTCGCCTATTTCTGGGCTGAGGTTGCCGAGGTAGTGAAAAAGCTCCTCGGTGGCAGGGCCCCTGAGGTGGATGAGACCTGCCCAGAGTTCCTTAAGTCTCTGGATGCTGTGAAGGTGTTGTGGTTGACAAGACTCTGCAGCATTGCGTGGACATCGGGGGCGGTGTCTCTGGATTGGCAGATTGGTGTGGTGGTTCCTCTATTTAAAAAGGGGAACCAGAGGGTGTGTCCCAACTATCGTGGGATCACACTCCTCAACATTCCCGGTAAGGTCTATTCAGGTGTACTGGAGAGGAGGCTACGTCCGATAGTCGAGCCTCGGATTCAGGAGGAGCAGTGTGGTTTTTCTCCTGGTCGTGGAACTGAGGACCATCTCTACACTCTTGGCAGGATCTTTGAGGGTGCATGGTAGTTCGCCCAACCAGTCTACATTTGTTTTGTGGACTTGGAGAAGGCATTCAATTGTGTACCTCAGGAAGTCCTGTGGCGAGTGCTCAGAGCTCCCTGTATGATCAGTGTCAGAGCCTTGTACGCAAAGCCGGCAGTAAGTCGGACCCGTTTTCAGTGAGGGTTGGACTCCGCCAGGGCTGCCCTTTGTCACCAATTCTATTTGTAAGTTTTATGGATATCATTTCTAGGCGCAGTCAGGGCGTTGAGGGGATCTGGTTTGGTGGCTGCAGGATTAGGTCTCTGCTTTTTGCTGACAATGTGGTCATGCTCGCTTCATCTTTCCAGGATCATCAGCTCTCACTGGATCGGTTCGCAGCTGAGCGCGAAGTGACTGGGATGAGAATCAGCACTTCCAAGTCCAAGTCCATGCTTCTCTCCCGGAAAAAAGGTGCAGTGCCATCTTTGGGTTGGGGAGGAGACCCTGCCCCAATTGGAGGAGTTAAATGTTTTTTAAGGTTTTGTTCACGAGTGAGGGAAGAGTGGATTGTGAAATCGACAGGCTGATCGGTGCAGCGTCTGCAGTGATGCGGAACCTATATCGGTCCGTCATGGTGAGGAAGGAGTTAAGCCGGAAGGCACAGCTCTCAATTTACCGGTTGATCTACGTCTCTATTGTCACTTATGGTCATGAGCTTAGGGTTATGACCATATGACAAGATCCCGGGTGCAAGCGGCCAAAATGAGTTTCCTCCGCTGGATGGCGGGGCTCTCCCTTAGAGATAGGGTGAGAAGCTCGGGGAGATTTCAGACTAAAGCCTCCACATTGAGAGGAGCCAGATAAGGTGATTTGGGCATTTGGTTAGCATGCCCCCCGAACGCTTTCCTGGGGAGTTTTTAGTGTGCGTCCGACTGGTAGGAGACCACAAGGAAGAGCCAGAACACGGTGGAGAGACTATGTCTCGCAGCTGTTCTGAGAACGCCTCGGGAAGCTGGACGAAGTGGCTGTGGAGAGGGAAGCCTGGGCTTCTCTGCTTGGGCTGCTGCCCCTGCGACCCGACTTCGGATAAGCGGAAGACGATGGATGGATGGATATACAGTAATGTTTCATTTCCCCCAAGGTGCTGGGGTTATTGCTGCCTCAAAAGCCTGCAGAGAAGCAAATGTATAGTCGATAGGTGAATACTCGCAAGCTCAGATTTAACAGGAAACACACATTTGAGTTTTGCTCACCCTGACTGCACATCTTGGAGAATTCTGCGCAGCTTTTTTCAATTTGGCACATGGGACCCTTGAAGATCAACTTGTATTCAAATTGATTAGAGCACAAAGATTGAAAGTAAAAACAAAAACCCGTGGCCTCGCCAGCTATGAACCTCACCGCATGTGACTGCCATACCGCCACTTGCCTTTTTTCTCCTCAATTCTTCCCTGACCTTCTCGCAACAGCTCTTAGCTTTTCTAACGCCTCCTCACTCCCGTCAAGCCTCCCACCCCCACCGCCCCCTCCACCGCCTCGTGCCCGGACGCTCCTTGCTCGTCTGACTTGTGTTCTTCTCTTTACTCTCCCGCTCCTGAGTAATTGGAGTCATTTCCCACCTTGGCTATGATAAATGTATCCCACATTTCTGCCGTGCCCTTCTACGTTAGTCGGCCTAATTAAAGAAAACATTCCATGATTGCCTATTTTTCCTGGAGCGTGACAACCTATTATTCCCTTCAGCACCTGATTAGAGAGTTATTATGCTTAGATTTAGATTGATTTAAGCGGGCAGCCTAATAAAAGACTACTTGGGCATGATTTAACGTGGGGGGACTGCAGGTCTGGAAGCCAGTCACCATGTGTAATTGTTATTACTGCTTCATGATCAGAGCCGACTGGCGGGGAGGGTGGAGGAATTGAATTAGAAAATTAGAAGGTCATTCGCTGTACAACAGGTGACATTTTGGGACATTCTTGCCACAATTGAGCTGTCAAGAGCAGCGGCGGATTTGTCCAGAACAATAAATTGCATCCATCACCGCCTGCAAAAAGTGACATATTTCTATCAAAGCAAGATTAATGTCTCCATCAGCAGCGGCTCACAATCAAGTGCACCAATTGAATGCAGAATGTTTGTGCCGCGGTGACCTGACTTGCTATTGAAACCACAACAGAAGGATGCTGAGACTGCCCTGAGAGTTAAACTTGCGTCACTGATTCTTGACCAGCTCCTGGTACCAGGGCCGGCCCGTGGCATAGGCCGTATAGGCAAATGCTAAGGGCGCCGTCCATCGGGGGGCGCCACGCAAGTGCCACAAATGTTGGAGGAAAAAAAAAAAAAAAAAAAAAAGTTGGCACTATTATTTCTAAATACATAAAATAATCCCACATTAATTAAAATGCAAAGTAAAGCCTATTTAATAGAAATATTATTTGTTACAACATTACGCCCCCCTCCCCCGGCAAGGTGCGCCCCCTCCCGTCCCGTATCATGACTCTTTTTGGACGTCACCACATCAAAAAATCAATACAAGATGTCAAAACGGCCAAAACTGTCAGGTGCCCAGGGAAGAAAAAAGAGAAAAGAAGAGGAGAAACGAGAAAAAGACAGAGGTAGCAGGTAGGTAACGTTAGCCTACATGAAGTTATTTGTCTGTTACAGAATGTGATAGTAACCTGGCTTTTTAGCATTAAGCTAATGTTACATGATTCGGCAATTGCTAATCAATAAATAGCTAGTTCTGTTTTAACGTCGGGTTAATATTGTGGAGGGGGCTAAATTGTTATGGAAAATAATAATGTAACGTTAGGTAATTACAGTACTCCCTGGTGTACAGTAATTTGTCAGTCATTCTAGTTAATGCAATATTAAAAAGCACAAATAGAGAACTCTGTAGGATCCCCTTTTTTTTGTAATATAGTTGTTAAAGTCATACTGGTTTGATATCATGTTTTGTGCAGTGCCTTATTTATATTGTATTTTTAATTTATTTTATGCAACTTGTTGACACGTTTTATTTTGTGTTTATGTATGTAAAAAATATTGTATTTCATATATTAATTTTTTATTTTTTGTATTCATTTATTTATCCATATTTTTTTTTATCTTGTTAACTATTCTGATTTTTAATTTGCTTTCTTTAAGTAAAAAAAAGGTCAAAGACAAAGCTATTCGGTTTCTTGTGAGTACATACACTTCACTGCCGATGTGGGGGGGCGCCACCTAAAAAAGCAAAAGCAAAACACTTCAAAAAGTCAGTGTTCAAAAACAAGAAAAAAAAAATACAAAATGAGGGGTATTTTACTTGAACTAAGCAAAATTATCTGCCAAAAGAACAAGAAAATTTGGCTTGTCAAGACTTTCCAAAACAAGTCAAATTAGCTAACCTCAATGAACCCAAAAATACCTTAAAATAAGTATATTCTCACTAATAACAAGTGCACTTTTCTTGGTAGAAAAAAAAGAGACCTTTTTGCTCAATATGTTGAAAAATATTCTTAAATGAAGTAAATGCTAGTGCCATTATCTTGACATAATGATATGCGCTCGGCATTACATTTCTTGAAACCAGCAAACTTATACTAAAAACTAATGTATTGTTCTTAATGAAAAGGCAACAAGGCAAGCGCTTGTTACTCTCGGGGTCTCCTAGCCGCTCAGGCAAATCATATTGTCTAAAAATGCATTTTTCCATCGATAACATGACATTATCACGCCAAGTTCGTGCTCTTTCTTTTTTATTAGTGCGCGAGGAATATATATATATATATATATATATATATATATATATATATATATATATATATATATATATATATATATATATGTATATATATATATATATATATATATATATATATATATATATATATATATATATATATATATATATATATATATATATATATATATATATATATATATATACTATATGTACAAACATGTATATATATGTATATATACAGCCCGGCCCCCGGCCCAAAAATTTTTAATTGTAATTTTGAAAAATTCATCTGAATGTGCATGAACTATTTCTGTTCAAAATTGTTAGAAATGTCACAGTCAGAGTCTGAGGGTGACGAACCCCTAGATGCAGAGAAGGCGGCAGGCATAGTGCGAGAAAACATGATTTAATTAAACACTAGAGCAAAAAACAAACAAAAGGGTACAAACAAAAGGCGCGCACAAGGCGGAGAACAAACTAGGCTATGAACTAAAATAGCACAATGCTAACTGTGGACAAGAAACAAAAACACTTACTGTGACACGAAGGAACTATGACTAGAGCGGAGTGAACAAAAGTAGACAGAGCTACAACGAAGTATAGTGACAGGGATTATTCTGTCAGAGTTTGTTGGTAGCGAACCCCAAGATGCAGTGAAGGCGGCAGGCATTGTGCGAGAAAACATGATTTAATTAAACTCTATAACCAAAAACAAAAGGGTACAAACAAAAGGCGCGCACAAGGCGGAGAACAAACTTGACTATGAACAGAAACTAGCACAAAAGCTAAACTATGGACGAGAAACAAAAACACTTACTGTGACACGAATAAACAAAACTCACGTGGCAAGAAATGAGCAGGATGAACTATGACAGGAGCAGAGTGGACAGAAGTAGACAGAGCTACAACGACAAGTATAAATGACAATAATCCAGCCGTGACTGGAGGGCAGGGCAGGTATAAATAGCAGCTGGCTGATTGGCACCAGGTGTGGCCCGGTGCCAATCAGCCACAGCTGAGGGGACAGCACTCAGAGAGACAAACAGGAAACTGAACCAAAATAAGAGTGCTGACAGGAAATAAAACAAACACAGAGAAAAAACTAAAACTAGACCAAACTGTCAGGGACAACCCTGACAGTCACATGTTCAATGTTTAAATATTAACTGTCAGTTTACTGTACTGTGCCAACTCTACTACTTTATGAGTACCTATTTTCTCTTGTTTCATTGAAAACAAAACAGCAAAGTCCATCCGTTTTAATTATGAGGCAAAATTGTGTCAAAGTCATGATTTTTTTTTGTTCATGCTTGAAGTAAGAAATGATGACTTTAAAAAAGTAGTTTTCTACTCGTGAGTGTTGATGACACAACAGTTGATATTCTAGTTTCAAGCATGTTTTACTCAATATAGCTCATCAAATCTCAGCAACAAGCTGTAATATCTTACTGAGATCATTTAGGACCAAAACACTTAAAACAAGTAAAACACTCTAACATCAAATCTGCTTAGTGAGAAGAATGATCTTATCAGACAGAAAATAAGCAAATATCACCCTTATTTGAGATATTTCATCTTACTTAGATTCCAGTTTTTGCAGTGTAGTCTTGTTCCCCTCACTTGCATACCTTAAAAACATGTGTGAGCTATCCTCCTCTTTGTAGCCCAATAGCTGCGTCCGCTCTTGGATCTTGTTAACACGTCGACTGCTTACTGAGGCGGTTGTGGAGAATTTTGATAAATTACACGATTAGCGCCAAAATGTGCAATTTGACACGGGCCACGCTAACAGAGCACCGAGGCTTCTCTCGCTTTACTGGGCCTCAGGTTGTGGGCGGGTGTTGGTTGAATGCGGTGGTGTTCCGTCAGGGCCAGCAAGGCCTTCTCGGTGGTATAGCTCGGTTGGTAGAGTGGCCGTGCCAGCAACTTGAGGGTTCCAGGTTCGATCCCCGCTTCTGTCATCCTAGTCACTGCTGTTGTGTCCTTGGGTAAGAAACCTGCTCCAAGTGCCACCCACACTGGTTTAAAAATGTAACTTAGATATTGGGTTTCACTATGTAAAGCGCTTTGAGTCTCTAGAGAAAAGCGCTATGTAAATATAATTCACTTCACTTCACTGCTGGCCTAACATAACCAGAAATCATGATCATAATTAATAATAATAATAATAATAATAATAATAATAATAATAATAATAATAATACATTTTATTTGGTATAGCGCTTTTCAGGGTACTCAAAGATGCTTTACAGGATAAAAATTTAAATATAAAACAGTTCAAAGTAATAATACATAATACATAATACTGGAAATATAAAAGCAGTACTTAGTAATAATACATAATAACACTGGACATTACGAGACGGAACATTACAATCTAAGTAAGATTAAATATTTCAAATAAATTAAGCTAAGTTAAAGTACCAATCATTGTCACACACACACTAGGTGTGGCGAAATTCTTCTCTGCATTTGACCCATCACCCTTGATCACCCCCTGGGAGGTGAGGGGAGCAGTGGGCAGCAGCGGTGGCCGCGCCCGGGAATAATTTTTGGTGATACAACCCCCAATTCCAACCCTTGATGCTGAGTGCCAAGCAGGGAGGTAATGGGTCACATTTTTATCGTCTTTGGGAGATGGCAACCATCTCCCATTGAGGAGCTGCTTTTCTTCACCCCGGCTGGGATCTGAGGATTGACGGGAAAAACCGAGGACAAGAGGGAGGAACGCAGATTTCAGTGAGTACGTTTTGAATTACAAAGGAAAAATAGCGTGCGACTGAGGGTTACGACGCATAGAAAAAGCGTGTAAATAAGGGTTAGGACGCATAGAGAAAAGCGTGTGACTAAGGGTAACGACACATAGACAAACCCTGTAAATCCTAGGCTCAAACACAGGGGTCACCAAGGCGGTGCCCGCGGGCACCAGGTAGCCCGTAAGGACCAGATGAGTAGCCCGCTGGCCTGTTCTAAAAATAGCTCAAATAGCAGCACTTACCAGTGAGCTGCCTCTATTTTTTTAAATTTTATTTATTTACTAGCAAACTGGTCTCGCTTTGCCTGACATTTTTAATTCTAAGAGAGACAAAACTCAAATAGAATTTGAAAATCCAAGAAAATATTTTAAAGACTTGGTCTTCACTTGTTTAAATAAATTCATAAATTGTTTTACTTTGCTTCTTATAACTTTCAGAAAGACAATTTTAGAGAAAAAATACAACCTTAAAAATGATTTTAGGATTTTTAAACACATATACCTTTTTACCTTTTAAATTCCTTCCTCTTCTTTCCTGACAATTTAAATCAATGTTCAAGTAAATTTATTTTTTTTATTGTAAAGAATAATAAATACATTTGAATTTAATTCTTCATTTTAGCTTCTGTTTTTTCAACGAAGAATATTTGTGAAATATTTCTTGAAACTTATTATGATTAAAATTCAAAAAAATTATTCTGGCAAATCTACAAAATCTGTAGAATCAAATTTAAATCTTATTTCAAAGTCTTTTGAATTTCTTTAAAAAAAATTTTTTCTGGAAAATCTAGAAGAAATAATGATTTGTCTTTGTTAGAAATATAGCTTGGTCCAATTTGTTATATATTCTAACAAAGTGCAGATTGGATTTTAACCTATTTAAAACATGTCATCAAAATTCTAAAATTAATCTTAATCAGGAAAAATTACTAATGATGTTCCATAAATTCTTTTTTGAATTTTTTCAAAAAGATTCAAATTAGCTAGTTTTTCTCTTCTTTTTTTCGGTTGAATTTTGAATTTTAAAGAGTCGAAATTGAAGATAAACTATGTTTCAAAATTGAATTGTCATTTTTTTTTCGTGTTTTCTCCTCTTTTAAACCGTTCAATTAAGTGTAAATATCATTAATTATTAATAATAACATAGAGTTAAAGGTAAATTGAGCAAATTGGCTATTTCTGGCAATTTATTTAAGTGTGTATCAAACTGGTAGCCCTTCGCATTAATCAGTACCCAAGAAGTAGCTCTTGGTTTCAAAAAGGTTGGTGACCCCTGGGCTAACAGGTGAAAAGGCCAAAAGAATCAGAAGGACGGCGGAGTCCACGAAAAAAAACAGAAAATTCAGTAAAATTCAACATTGACAATAAGCCAAATTAAGGACAGATGATGTTGTTGTTGTTTTTTCTCTTTCTATCCCCTCCTGCTGCGGCCCGGCTGCACCAAATGATAATATAAATACATGTAATAAAGTCAAAATACAAATAAGGCAACAAGAGAAGTATCCTACACTTCTCTTTTGTAAAGTAAATCTGAACAGCCGATACGGGCATCTACATCAATTATATGATTTGCCTAAGAAGCTGGGCAGGACATAAAAAAAAATAAAAATAAATAAAAAAATAGGACAGATGATGTCTGCTAACACGTATTTTGTACAAAAGTTAAACAATTACAATACAGTTAGAAGTACAGGCAGAGCTGAAAAAAAGGCTATGAAACCCAAATTCAACACAGAGTTTATGGAAAGATGACGAAAACAAATGGTAGCCTAGTGCAGGGTAGGAAATCCCGAATGCATGATGTTTATTAAGTCCTTAGACAAATGAGATGCTGCAGCAGCTGGCTGCACGTTAAAGGCAGACGTTAAAAATAGAGATGGTTTCTTGAAAGAATTAATGACACACTGGAGTCGCCCATGATCACTCACTCAAGACTTCATTATTGCAATTAATGGGCCCCTCTGCTACTTGACCCGACAGTCAACATTAGTGGCAAGAAACCTTTAAGTCAGATGGATGAAGTGCCAGAGCCGCAATGGAGGGCAAATATGTATCGAGGCCCAATGGAATAGTGACGGTAGACAAACGAGCCTACGAGCAGCAGCGTTTCTTTCCACCTCTTTGATGGGAAACTAATTCTGTTATCAAAAACAAAGCAAATACTTATGTCCTATAATGCAGTGGTCCCCAACCACCGGGCCGCGGCCCGGTACCGGTCCGCGGACCGATTGGTACCGGGCCGCACAAGAAATTTAAATTTTTTTTTATTTTTATTTATTTTTTTTTTTTATGAAATCAACATAAAAAACACAATATATACATTATATATCAATATAGATCAATACAGTCTGCAGGGATACAGTCCGTAAGCACACATGATTGTATTAATTAATGTAAAAAAAAATAAAAATTTTTTTTTTTTTTTTTTTTTTTTAAATACATCCCCCCCCCACCGGTCCGTGGGACAAATTTTCAAGCGTTGACCGGTCCGCAGCTACAAAAAGGTTGGGGACCACTGCTATAATGTATTTAAGTACATTTATACAGAATCAGAATCAGAATCAGAAATACTTTAATATTCCCCGAGGGGAAATTAACATTTTCAACACAATCCCATTCAAGAGCAGACAAACATTACAGGGAGACAGAACAGGATCGCTGACGTGTCTGCCAACTTTCTTGCGCCCCTTACAAAAAAAGGTGAGAAACAGGTAAACGCTGGGGGGGGGGAGAGAGAGAGAGAGAGGGGGGGGGGGGGGGGGGGTTAGAAGAAAAAAAACAATAAATAAAAATAATCATAATTCAGTCTAAGCCTGGGCCCCTGGAGAGGAAGTCCAGACTGAGGCCAAGGGGAAATAGCACACATACAAACCAATGTTTTAAATAAACTGCTACCTAAGTTTTCATATGCTCCAATTTTCGTATGATTAGGTTTTGGATTAATACTTTTGCCAAAACTTTGCCCTGTTATTCGTGTACCCTGGACAAAAATTGGCCCCTTACCTTTTTATAAAAGAAAGCACAAAACAGATTCAGAAGTATTTCGCTTTTTAGCCTTGTCCTATATCAGGGGTCACCAATGCGGTGCCCGCGGGCACCAGGTAGCCCGTAAGGACCAGATGAGTAGCCCGCTGGCCTGTTCTAAAAATAGCTCAAATAGCAGCACTTACCAGTGAGCTGCCTCTATTTTTAAAATTGTATTTATTTACTAGCAAGCTGGTCTCGCTTTGCCCGACATTTTTAATTCTAAGAGAGACAAAACTCAAATAGAATTTGAAAATCCAAGAAAATATTTTAAAGACTTGGTCTTCACTTGTTTAAATAAATTCATTAATTTTTTTACTTTGCTTCTTATAACTTTCAGAAAGACAATTTTAGAGAAAAAATACAACCTTAAAAATGATTTTAGGATTTTTAAACACATATACCTTTTTACCTTTTAAATTCCTTCCTCTTCTTTCCTGACAATTTAAATCAATGTTCAAGTAAATTTATTTTTTTTATTGTAAAGAATAATAAATACATTTGAATTTAATTCTTCGTTTTAGCTTCTGTTTTTTTCGACGAAGAATATTTGTGAAATATTTCTTCAAACTTATTATGATTAAAATTCAAAAAAAATATTCTGTCAAATCTACAAAATCTGTAGAATCAAATTTAAATCTTATTTCAAAGTCTTTTGAATTTCTTTAAAAAATTTTGTTCTGGAAAATCTAGAAGAAATAATGATTTGTCTTTGTTAGAAATATAGCTTGGTCCAATTTGTTATATATTCTAACAAAGTGTAGATTGGATTTTAACCTATTTAAAACATGTCATCAAAATTCTAAAATTAATCTTAATCAGGAAAAATGACTAATGATGTTCCATAAATTCTTTTTTGAATTTTTTTCAAAAAGATTCAAATTAGCTAGTTTTTCTCTTCTTTTTTTCGGTTGAATTTTGAATTTTAAAGAGTCGAAATTGAAGATAAACTATGTTTCAAAATTTAATTGTCATTTTTTTTTCGTGTTTTCTCCTCTTTTAAACCGTTCAATTAAGTGTAAATATAATTAATTATTAATAATAACATAGAGTTAAAGGTAAATTGAGCAAATTGGCTATTTCTGGCATTTTATTGAAGTGTGTATCAAACTGGTAGCTCTTCGCATTAATCACTACCCAAGAAGTAGCTCTTGCTTTCAAAAAGGTTGGTGACCCCTGGTCTATATGAACTGCACTTTTTTTTTTGGAAATTTTGCCCTTCGTCCAATCCCTACGTAAGACAAGAACACACGTCTTTCCCTCTAATGTGCATTATAAATAGTGAAAAACTGCTAGTAAGAAGTGGCTAACAATGATTTAATCTATTCTGTCCCTAAAAAATGACAACAATACTCCATTTATTTGTTGTGACCCGCATATTAACTAAGCCATAGTGACCTCAGTGACCTTGTGGTTAGAGTGTCCGACCAGAATTCGGTAGGCCGTGAGTTCGAACCCCGGCCGAGTCATACCAACGACTATAAAAATGGGACCCGTTATCTCCCTGCTTGGCACTCAGCATCAAGGGTTGGAATTGGGGGTTTGTCAGGTTCAAACACTGATGACATCTATTAAACAGACGAGAAGCAAGGAATCGTGCAGAGACAGAACTCACTGGAATCTGCGTTCCTTCCTCTTGTCCTCGGTTTTTCACGTCAATCCTCAGATCCCAGCCGGGGTGAAGAGAAGCAGCTCCTCAATGGGAGATGTGGTTGCCATGGTCTTCTGATTTTACTCACCCGGCTGGAATCGTCAGACGTGTTGGAATCCCGGCTAGAAGGACCAAGAAGATGTCAAACACTGATGACGTCTATTAAACAGACAAGAAGAAAGGAATCATGCAGAGACAGAGTTCACTTTGGTTCAATTTGTTTGACTTGTTTTAAGTGTTTTGGTCCTAAATGATGTCAGTAAGATATTACAGCTTGTTGCTGAGATTTGATGACCTATATTGAGTAAAACATGCTTGAAACTAGAATACCAACTGTTGCAAAGCTGTGTCATCAACACTCACCAATGCATAATCCACTACCATCAGGGCGCAGGTACAGAACCATCAAATTCCGGAGGGCCCGCCTCAGGAAAAGCCTGATCCCTGCAGCTATAGCCGCCCTTAACAGCAGGCCCGGCCAACCTGTCTGACAAGCCTATAAATGAGTTGGTCATGTATGATGTCTTTTTGTAATTTTTGTTTTGTGATGTGTAATGTCTATTGTTTAAATGTGCGGCAGTGAAAATGAATTTCCCCAACGGGGACCAATAAATCTAAATCCAAATCTAAGTATAAAACAACTTTTTTAAAGTAATAATTTCTTAACTTCAAGCATGAAAAAGAAAATCATGATGCCGAGCGCATATCATTATGTCAAGATAATGGCACTAGCATTTACTTCATTTAAGAATATTTTTCAACATATTGAGCAAAAAGGTCTCATTTTTTTTTCTACCAAGGAAAATGCACTTGTGTGGAGGTCTTGCTCCTCCGGGTTCGTCGGACCACCAATCACCGACATGCCAGGCTCTTCCAGGTTTACAAAAGGGTGTTATTTTACAATAAAACGTGCAAAGTCTTTTGGGTGCTTTTCAGCAGCTGTCTTTTTCTCAAGTGAGCACACGAATGGTTTTTCTCCAGTGTCGTGTCTCTCTCTCCACCATCAACAACCACCCCCTCTCCTTCCCGACTGCTGTCTTTAACAGAGCGACAGGTGATCAGACAAACACTCTCAGCTGTGTCATCTACGCACCTGCCGCTGATCTCGAAGCCGGTCCTTACCATGAATTGATTAACGTGGACCCCGACTTAAACAAGTTGAAAAACTTATTGAGGTGTTACCATTTAGTGGTCAATTGTACGGAATATGTACTGCACTGTGCAATCTACTAATAAAAGTTTCAATTAGAGATGTCCGATAATATCGGTCTGCCGATATTATCGGCCAATAAATGAGTTAAAATGTAATATCGGAAATTATCGGTATCGTTTTTTTTATTATCAGTATCGTTTTTTTTTTTTTTTTTTTTTAATTAAATCCACATAAAAAACACAAGATACACTTACAATTAGTGCACCAACCCAAAAAAACTCCGTCCCCCATTTACACTCATTCACACAAAAGGGTTGTTTCTTTCTGTTATTAATATTCTGGTTCCTACATTATATATCAATATATATCAATACAGTCTGCAAGGGATACAGTCCGTAAGCACACATGATTGTGCGTGCTGCTGGTCCACTAATAGTACTAACCTTTAACAGTTAATTTTACAAATTTTCATTAATTACTAGTTTCTATGTAACTGTTTTTATATTGTTTTACTTTCTTTTTTATTCAAGAAAATGTTTTTAATTTATTTATCTTATTTTATTTGATTCATTTTTTTTGAAAAGTACCTTATCTTCACCATACCTGGTTGTCCAAATTAGGCATAATAATGTGTTAATTCCACGACTGTATATATCGGTTGATATCGGTATCGGCTGATATCGGTATCAGTAATTAAAGAGTTGGACAATATCGGCATATCGGATATCGGCAAAAAGCCATTATCGGACATCCCTAGTTTCAATCAATCAATCAATCCTGGCATGCCCTGCTTCGCTGCAGATCCACAGGCCACACCCCCCCACAACTTGTTATTAGTGAGAATATACTTATTTTAAGGTATTTTTGGGTTACCTAATTTTACTTGTTTTGGAAAGTCTTGACAAGCCGAATTTTCTTGTTCTATTGGCAGATAATTTTGCTTAGTTCAAATAAAATACCCCTCATTTTTGTATTTTTTTTCTCTTTTTCTCTTTTTCTCTGACGGTGTGTGTTATTATAGGTTAAAAATCATTTTAGTAATTAAGCCTTCCTCTTATTTAAGGACACTAAATATGGCAGCAGGTCCACCCTCAAGTTGGTGTGTCAGCAGTCAAACGTAAGCGAGCCACAGGTGAGTTGTGCTCCTATCATGGCAGCAGGCTTCTGCTGCGTACTTCAGCCAGTAAGCAGTCCGTTAGGATGGGCGAACATGAACCGGTGGCAATAAAAACGTTTGGCAGAGTTAAATGGACGCCTGGTCTCTCACCTCGTGTTTAACAGCTGTAAATTATGGCGGAGGCGCGGAAGTCTGTGCCGTGTTTTCACAGGCCAGAAGGTCATTTGTCGTATTGGCATTGTTTTTTTTATTGTGTTAACATGTCACCTTTAACCTGCAACTGACATTTTTTTTTTTTTTTACCTCTTCCTGACATTACCATGGCCTGTTAGCCTAGACCGGGGGTCGGCAACCCAAAACGTTGAAAGAGCCGTATTGGACCAAAAATACAAAAAACTAATCTGTCTGGAGCCGCAAAAAATGAAAAACCGTATATAAGTCTTATAATGAAGGCAACACATGACGTAAGTGTCTATATAAGTCCTTCATACCGACAGCCATCAGACTGTATAATGCAGATGTTCCTTTTTGACTGTACTTAAATGTATAATGTATTTATGTTATTCACATGTGAATAATGCTGTATAATAGACTGTATTTATATTATTCACATGTGAATAATGCTGTATAATAGACTGTATTTATGTTATTCACATGTGAATAATGCTGTATAATAGACTGTATTTATGTTATTCACATGCGAATAATGCTGTATAATATACTGTATTTATATTATTCACATGTGAATAATGCTGTATAATAGACTGTATTTATGTTATTCACATGTGAATGATGCTGTATAATAGATTGTATTTATATTATTCACATGTGAATAATGCTGTATAATAGACTGTATTTATGTTATTCACATGTGAATGATGCTGTATAATAGATTGTATTTATATTATTCACATGTGAATAATGCTGTATAATAGACTGTATTTATGTTATTCACATGTGAATGATGCTGTATAATAGATTGTATTTATATTATTCACATGTGAATAATGCTGTATAATTGACTGTATTCATGTTATTCACATGTGAATAATGCTGTATAATAGACGGTATTTGTATTATTCACATGTGAATAATGCTGTATAATAGACTGTATTTATGTTATTCACATGTGAATAATGCTGTATAATAGACTGTATTCATGTTATTCACATGTGAATAATGCTGTATAATAGACTATTTAAGTTATTCACATGTGAATAATGCTGTATAATAGACTGTATTTATGTTATTCACATGTGAATAATTCTGTATAATCGACTGTGTTTATTTTATTCACATGTGAATAATGCTGTATAATGGACTGCATTTATATTATTCACATGTGAATAATGCTGTATAATAGACTGTATTTAAGTTATTCACATGTGAATAATGCTGTATAATAGACTGTATTTATATTATTCACATGTAAATAATGCCGTATAATAGACTGTATTTATGTTATTCACATGTGAATAATGCCGTATAATAGACTGTATTTATGTTATTCACATGTGAATAATGCTGTATAATAGACTGCATTTATATTATTCACATGTAAATAATGCCGCATAATAGACTGTATTTATGTTATTCACATGTGAATAATGCTGTATAATAGACTATTTATGTTATTCACATGTGAATAATGTTGTATAATAGACTGTATTTATATTATTCACATGTGAATAATGCTGTATAATAGACTATATCTATGTTATTCACATGTGAATAATGCTGTATAATAGACTGTATTTATGTTATTCACATGTGAATAATGTTGTATAATAGACTGTATTTATATTATTCACATGTGAATAATGCTGTATAATAGACTATATTTATGTTATTCACATGTGAATAATGCTGTATAATAGACTGTATTTATGTTATTCACATGTGAATAGTGTTGTATAATAGACTGTATTTATATTATTAACATGTAAAAAATACCTAAGTGTGTATTGTCGTGAGCGAACTGTGGTGCTGAATTTCCACCAGGGATCAATAAAGTACTTTCTATTCTATTCTATTCTATATTAGCTATAATAGCCTACTATCAAAATGACTATGTGTCGCAGGCTGAAGCAAATCTTCAATGACAAAAATGTTGAAATGTAATATTTATTCTACACATTTTTACAACATTAGAAACCATTAGTAAATCAGAGGCTACTCAGAAGGTGAGATAACTCCTGGAAAAGACTGGCTTTTAATGGCCAAAGGTATTGATGTGTGTGTCCAAGTTAAAGGAAACAACAGGCTGTCTTCTTTAAATATATTTATTACAATCTTTGGCTAGATAGGTCATGTTTGCTGTGGTCTGGAACAACATGGCACACAAACAACTATGTGAATTACATACAGATAATGTGTCATGAGACATGCAAAACTAAATTATATACAAAAATTATGAAAGTAAATTTTATTAAATGAGCTCAAATATACCTACAAACGAGGCATAATGATGCAATATTTACATACAGCTAGCCTAAATAGCATGTTAGCATTGATTATCTTGCAGTCATGCACTGAACAAATATTCCTGATTAGCACTCCGGCAAGTCAATGACATCAACAAAGCTCACCTTTGTGCATTCACGCACAGTATAAAACTTTTGGTGGACAAAATGAGACAAATACAGAGTGGAAGACTTTACATGTAAACAAGTCCACACTTTGGTGAGTTCAAGAACCGCCGAAATGATTAGGACAAAAGGATGTTCAGCAAATAGTGTCATCAGTGAAGCACACACACAAACATATTAAACAGTGGTAGTTGTAACCATTGGGAAGGTTTGTGTCGTGTTTGTCCTCAAACAAAGAACATACTAAACTACTAACTTTTTCCATATTCAATCATTTTTTAAAAATGCTCCAGGTAGCCACTAGGGCAGCTCTAAAGAGCCGTGGGTTGCCGACCCCCGCCAAAGACTGTGGGTGCAGGCCCAGGCACGTTTTAAAAATTCCATCACAATAAATTGTAAAAAAGGAGAAAACGTTGAAATGTTGATACTAATATCACAAAAGCTGACATGGTGGTGTTTTTTTTCCTCTTTTGAATGTATATACAATGCAAAAAGTCAGTGTTCAAAAACAAGAAAAAAAAAATACAAAAATGAGGGGTATTTTACTTGAACTAAGCAAAATTATCTGCCAATAGAACAAGAACATTGGGCTTGTCAAGACTTTCCAAAACAAGTCAAATTAGCTAACATCAATGAACCCAAAAATACTATTATGTTAGATCCACTATGGCCTGGACTCTCACTATTATGCTAGATCCACTATGGACTGGACTTTCACACTATTATGTTAGATCCACTATGGACTGGACTC
>NC_084731.1:10175979-10190979 GCF_033978785.1 Entelurus aequoreus
GCATGTCACGTACGCAACTTTGGGGAAATATATGTGCTGTATGAACTTTGCGGAGGTGAACGGTACTTTGGGCTGTGGGATTGAGTGTGTTGTGCGGGTGTTTGATTTGTATTGGCGGGTTATATGGACGGGAGGGGGGAGGTGTTTGTTATGCGGGATTAATTTGTGGCATATTAAATATAAGCCTGGTTGTGTTGTGGCTAATAGAGTATATATATGTCTTGTGTTTATTTACTGTTTTAGTCATTCCCAGCTGAATATCAGGTCCCACCCGCCTCTCACAGCATCTTCCCTATCTGAATCGCTTCCACTGCCCTCTAATCCTTCACTCTCACTTTCCTCATCCACAAATCTTTCATCCTCGCTCAAATTAATGGGGTAATCGTCGCTTTCTCGGTCCGAATCGCTCTCTCTGCTGGTGGCCATGATTGTAAACAATGTGCAGATGTGAGGATCTCCACAACCTGTGACGTCACGCTACTTCCGGTACAGGCAAGGCTTTTTTTATCAGTGACCGAGTTGCGAACTTTATCGTCGAAGTTCTCTACTAAATCCTTTCAGCAAAAATATGGCAATATCGCGAAATGATCAAGTATGACACATAGAATGGACCTGCTATCCCCGTTTAAATAAGAACATCTCATTTCAGTAGGCCTTTAAAGGACCGTGCAGCACATGTTTCTTCAAGTGCCTCCTTATTGTGATCCTTGGAACAGCCACACCACAGTTTTTCAGAGTCCTGTATTTCAGCTGAAGTAATTTGTGGATTTTTCTTTGCATCTCGAACAATTTTCCTGGCAGTTGTGGCTGAAATCTTTGCTGGTCTACCTGAATCCCTCATTTTTCCACTTCTTAATCAGCGTTTGAACTCTGCTGATTGGCATTCTCAATTCCTTGGATATCTTTTTATACCCCTTCCTGTTTTATGCAGTTCAATTACCTTTTCTCGCAGATCCTTTGACAATTCTTTTGCCTTCCCCATGACTCAGAATCCAGAAACATGTGTGCAGCACTGGATGAAAGATGCAATGGTCTGTCAGAAGCCCAGAAACTCACTGACCTTTTATACACACACATTCATCCCCGCTTCCGCTATCCTAGTCACTGCCGTTGTGTCCTTGGGCAAGACACTTTACCCACCTGCTCCCAGTGCCACCCACACTGGTTTAAATGTAACTTAGATATTTGGTTTCACTATGTAAAAGCGCTTTGAGTCATGTTGCGTCGACCAGCTCTTCCTCCCAGGGAATCTAAGTTACTGGTCAATCCCAAGTTCTTTCGATGAGTAAGAAGGATCACCAAGACAGAATAGGAATATTATAAAGTTTTACTGAAATTTCAGGAGAACCACCTAAACCAGACCTGGGCAAATTAAGGCCCGTTAAACTTTTCAATCTGGCCCGCCGGACATTCCAAAATAATTTTTTTAGATCTTTAAGATGGAAAGTGTAGCTGCCATTATGATGTTCAAGGATGTTTTCAAATGACCGCAAGTCTTGAACCATACAAAGTATTTCAATGGTTGGAATCTGCACTTTTGCATGATATACTAGTTAGTATTTAATTAGTTACTATGGTAATCTAAGTCACAGCAGCTCAGACGAGGCACCAAGCAGTGTGGGTGGGGAGCGTTTCCACAGAGTGTTTCCAGAGCGGCCAGCCTGAAATGCGGGTGTCAGGGACAGACGCGGAAGGAGGTTTTTACAACAAAGTTCTAAAGCTTAGTGATATATCAGATTGTAGGTGGGGGTTCTTTTTACCCTTCGAGTTCATAGTTCACTGTTTGTTGCGTTTTTGTTGCGTTTCACTTGATTGTAAAATATGTCGATATAGAGGGGGTGTGACGTTCATATGTTGTCAATATTCAGTGTTTTATCGTTCGTAGAAAAGTGTAAAATTCCATTTAATTTTTTAAGATGGTCTGTCATAACGTTTTTAGCATTCAATCAGACATTATTGTGAGGTTTTGTATTAGTGTTCCTAAAAATAGACATACCGGCCCCCAGACACATTTTTTTCTCTAAATTTGGCCCCTGAGTCAAAATAATTGACCTAAATCAATACATTCATACCGGCTCCCTAAGTTGTTCTAACACTCAAATGGAAGAGCCAACTTCTTGCGCATGAAGGAAGCCCCCACCTCTCTGGAAAGGAACACAGCCTCATTGTTCTACTACAGATAAGACAAAAGGGAGTATTCCATCTCCTACGGTGCAAGCCTTCAAGGTAACACACATAGTTTACTTGCGGACATAAGATGCAAAATAGAAAGAGTACAAATGGACAGAGGTGGGTAGTAACGCGCTACATTTACTCCGTTACATCTACTTGAGTAACTTTTGGGATACATTGTACTTCTAAGAGTAGTTTTAATGCAACATACTTTTACTTTTACTTGAGTATATTTATAGAGAAGAAACGCTACTTTTACTCCGCTCCATTTATCTAAATTCAGCTCGCTACTCGCTACTGATTTTTATCCATCTGTTAATGCACGCTTTGTTTGTTTTGGTTTGTCAGACAGACCTTCAAAGTAGGATCTATCGCATGCCTGCGTTTCACCAATCAAATGCAGTCACTGGTGACGTTTGACTCCGTTTCACCAATCAAATACAGTCACTGGCTACGTTTGACTCTGTTTCACCAATCAAACAGAGCCAGGCAGTCATGTGACCGCCGCTGAAACTTTATAACAACAAGCTTAAGCTTACATGAACTCAACGTCAAATTTGAGGAAGCACATGGCGGCAAGTAACGTTAGTAGATATTTTGTCTGTCACCGTAGGCTGATGTTAGCTTCCCTGCTATGAATCACTGTCAAATGTACATCGTGTGGGGACATTTATTAACGCACCGCAGCCTCATAGACAGAGACACACACACACACACACACACACACACACACACACACACACACACACACACACACACACACACACACACACACACACACACACACACACACACACACACACACACACACACACACACACACACACACACACACACACACACACACACACACATACACACACACACACACACATACACACACTCACGCATGCATACAAACACCAATCAGTTTATGGTTTGCGTAAAGGCTAACTTGTTATTTTCCTTCGTAATCTCTGCCTACTGAGCCTATGGTGCTGTTAAGTTATTGTGGCTCAATTTGCCTTCATTCTTTTTATGTTAATGTATTATTATTTAATATATATTATTGTTTTAGTTGCTGAAGAGATATTCCTGGCTCTGAATTTGCTCATTGCTATTTTCATGTTTTTGTGCATTATTTGTTGCCGTCATCATTAAACGAACAGGTTACTCATCAGTTACTCAGCACTTGAGTAGCTTTTTCACAACATACTTTTTACTTTTACTCAAGTAAATATTTGGGTGACTACTCCTTACTTTTACTTGAGTAATAAATCTCCAAAGTAACGGTACTCTTACTTGAGTACAATTTCTGGCTACTCTACCCACCTCTGCAAATGGAAAAACACTAGCTGTTTTAAACATGACTATGAATACAGAAATAACTCTTAAACATATATGCATTCTCCACAGTCACTAGAGAAAAGCGCTATATAAATATAATTCACGTCACTTCACTACCATCAGTTCAGGACGACGAGCCGTCGTCACCCTCACCCTCACCCTCATCCTCACCTACGCCGCACCCGCCGCACGTCTACTAAAGATCTCAGTTCCACCTTTTTTTTGTCGAAGCCTCTGTCACCACCACTCTGCTGCATCCAGAGCGGCAGTAAAATGCGAGCCGCCATCTTTTAAACGGGACTAACGAATAAACAACCCGCCCCCCCGTCCCCCCCCGCCATCAAATGGCCGGTGACAGTGATGCATGGTCTTCCCGATGAGCTCTGAAAAACTGATGGATCTGTGACGGCGCCAGCGCTTACATAAACTAATGCATGTAATTACATTTTCCATTCCCACTCTATTGTGTGGCATCTTATTACAATGTCATTAGAGCAAATGGGCTGCAAAAATGATATAGTTTGCGATTTTGTTTTCTTCACTCCGCATGGTTTTTTTGCTCTCTCTCTCTCTCTCTGGCAGAAATGTTTCCCGGCAAGGAAGTTGTCTTTGTTACTTATCTTATTCGGGGAGAAAGGCGTACGTACGTGACTATTCGGATCTCCACACAAGCACAGATGTTTTCAAAACACTCGTACACAAAAGTGGAGTTACAAAAAAAAAGGATTTTATTGGTGTGGAAATAACAGTTTGCCCCCAAGGCCTCCCTGTGGCTTAAGGAGCTCATGTTTTTCTTAGATTTAGAGAAAATTAAATATAATCTGAGGGGTACACCAAAACAATTTGACTTGACCTGGGGCTGCATAATTAGTTACACAGCTAAATTAGACACACTATAGCATACCTGGGCAAATTAGGGCCCGGGGGCCACATGCGGCCCGTTAAAGGCCTACTGAAAGCCACTACTACCAACCACGCAGTCTGATAGTTTATACATCAATGATGAAATCTTAACATTGCAACACATGCCAATACGGCCGGGTTAGATTAGTAAAGTGCAATTTTAAATTTCCCGCAAAATATCCTGCTGAAAACGTCTCGGTACGATGACGTTTGCGCGTGACGTCACGGATTGTAGCGGACATTTTTGGGACAGCATTGTGGCCAGCTATTAAGTCGTCTGTTTTCATCGCAAAATTCCACAGTATTCTGGACATCTGTGTTGGTGAATCTTTTGCAATTTGTTTAATGAACAATGGAGACAGCGAAGAAGAAAGCTGTAGGTGGGAAGCGGTGTATTAGCGGACGGCTGCAGCAACACAAACACGTAGCGGCTACGTCGTAGCCGGTGTTTCATTGTTTACATTCCCGAACGATGACAGTCAAGCTTTACCATTGGCCAAGGGAGAACTGGGACAGTCACAGATCTTTTTATACCAAATATGTGTTATATGTGTTTTATGTCGCACGTTTGCACCAAGAAAAATTCCTAGTTTGTGAACCCGTTCTCAAACAATGGCGATAAAACTATTCTGATTCTGATTCTGATTCTGATTCTGAACATAGACTCTTACCAGGAGGATTTTGAGTTGGATACGCGCTACCGTGAGTACGCAGCTGCGGCTTCCAAACATTTGATCGCTTGCCCGTACGTGCGTGCCGCTATGTGCATGTCACGTACGTAACTTTGGGGAAATATATGTGCTGTATGAACTTTGCGGAGGTGAACGGTACTTTGGGCTGTGGGATTGAGTGTGTTGTGCGGGTGTTTGATTTGTATTGGCGGGTTATATGGACGGGAGGGGGGAGGTGTTTGTTATGCGGGATTAATTTGTGGCATATTAAATATAAGCCTGGTTGTGTTGTGGCTAATAGAGTATATATATGTCTTGTGTTTATTTACTGTTTTAGTCATTCCCAGCTGAATATCAGGTCCCACCCGCCTCTCACAGCATCTTCCCTATCTGAATCGCTTCCACTGCCCTCTAGTCCTTCACTCTCACTTTCCTCATCCACAAATCTTTCATCCTCGCTCAAATTAATGGGGAAATCGTCGCTTTCTCGGTCCGAATCGCTCTCGCTGCTGGTGGCCATGATTGTAAACAATGTGCAGATGTGAGGAGCTCCACAACCTGTGACGTCACGCTACTTCCGGTACAGGCAAGGCTTTTTTTTATCAGCGACCAAAAGTTGCAAACTTTATCGTCGATGTTCTCTACTAAATCCTTTCAGCAAAAATATGGCAATATCGCGAAATGATCAAGTATGACACATAGAATGGATCTGCTATCCCCGTTTAAATAAGAAAATCTCATTCCAGTAGGCCTTTAAGCTTTTCAATCTGGCCCGCCGGACATTCCCAAATAATTTTTTTAGATCTTTAAGATGGAAAGTGTAGCTGCCATTATGATGTGCAGTCATGTTTTCTAATTACCATAAGTCTTCAACTATGCTAAGTATTTCTATGGTTGGAATCTGCACTTTTGCATGATATTTTAGTGATTAGTGTTGTCCCGATGCCAATATTATTTCAATACTTTTCGATACTTTTCTAAATAAAGGGGACCGGAAAAAATTGCATTATTGGCTTTATTTTAACAAAAAATCTTAGGGTGTGGCGGACCGGTACTTTTCAGAGGCGGTATGGTACCGAATATGATTCATTAGTATCGCGGTACTATACTAATACCCGTATACCGTACAACCCTACTAGCGACTATGGTAATCTACCTCACAGCAGGTCAGACGAGGCACCAAGCAGTGTGGGTGGGGAGCGTTTCCACAGAGTGTTTCCAGAGCCTGGAATGTGGGTGTCAGGGACAGACGCTGAAGGAGATTTTTCCAAGAAAGTTCTAAAGCTTAGTGATGTATCAAATATATCAGATTGTAGATGTTTCTTTGTTTTTTTACCCTTCACGTTCATATTTCGCTGTGTTTGTTGCATTTTTGTTGCATTTGGCTTGATTGTAAATGATGTCGATTGAGAGGGGGTGTGACGGTCATATCCATCCATCTTCAACCGCTTATCCGGAATCGGGTCGCGGGGACAGCAGCTCCAGCAGAGACCCCCAGACTTCCCTCTCCAGAGCAACATTAGCGACTTCCTCCTGGGGAATCCCGAAGCGTTCCCAGGCCAGAGAGGAGATGTAATCCCCCCATCTGGTCCTTGGCCTGCCGCGGGGCCTCCTCCCAGTGGGACGTGCAACGAGGACCTCCCTAGGGAGACGCTCGTGAGGCATCCGCACGAGATGCCCGAACCACCTAAGCTGGCTCCTTTCCAAGCGAAGGAGCAGCGGCTCTACTCCGAGTCTCTCTCGGGTGACTGCACTTCTCACCCTATCTCTAAGGGAGATGCCAGCCACCCTTCTGAGGAAACTCATTTCGGCCGCTTGTATCCGCGATCTTATTCTTTCGGTCATTACCCACACTTCATGACCATAGGTGAGAGTAGGAATGTAGATAGCTCGGTAGACCGAGAGCTTTGCCTTCTGGCTCAGCTCCCGTTTCGTCACAACAGTGCGGCAGAGAGACTGCAATACTGCCCCAGCTGCTCCGATTCTCCGGCTGATTTCCTTCTCCATCTTTCCCTCACTCGTGAACAAGACCCCGAGATACTTAAACTCCTCCACCTGGGACAGAGTCCTGTCCCCTACCCGGACTGTACAAACCATCGGTTTCCTGCTGAGAACCATGGCCTCAGATTTGGAGATGCTGATCCTCATTCCAGCCGCTGAACACTCGGCTGCGAACCGATCCAGTGAGAGCTGAAGGTCACGAACCGAAGGTGCCATCAGGACCACATCATCTGCAAACAGCAGTGACGCAACCTTTAGCCCCCCGAGACGTATACCCTCTCCGCCATGGCCACGACTCCGCCTAGAAATCCTGTCCATGAAAATCACAAACAGGATAGACGGTCATATGTTCTCAATATTCAGGGTTTTATCGTTCATAGAAAAAATTAAAATTCAGTTTTTAAGGCGGTCCGTCATAACATTTTTAGCATTCAATCAGACTTTATTGTGAGGTTTTATATTAGTTTTCCTAAAAATAGATATACTGGCCCCCAGACACATTTTTTTCTCTAAATTTGGCCCCCCGAGTCAAAATAATTGCCCAGGCCTGCACTATAGGATGAATGTGACACTCACTGTTGACAATGAACCTTTCCACTTACCTCTTTTTTTTTACTTTTTTTTTTTTTTAATTCAGTGATACTTCTCTGTATGTTTGTGATTTTTTAAAAATTGTTTTACTTTTTTTTTCTTTTAGTAAGTTGGTGTGATTCTCTATCTGCTCGTGGTGAAGAGGAAGGCAGTACATTGCAACCCACTGTGACTTGTATTTTTTTTGTAATGTTGTTTTTTGGTTGTAATTTATGTATTTAAAGAAAAATATATATATTCATGTTTTTTTGGGGGGGGCGGGGGGGGGGGGGGGTCAGCGGGGCTGTATGTTTAGTTACATAGCTAAATTAAACACACTATAGGACAAATGTGACACTCACTGTTGACAATGAACCTTTCCACTTACCTCTTTTTTTTCTCTTTTTTTTATTCAGTGATACTTCTCTGTATGTTTGGGATTTTTTTTTATTTTTTACCTTTTTTTTATTTTAGTCAGTTGGCAGACAGTACATTGCTACCCACTGTGAATTGTATTTTTTTTGTAATGTTTTTTTGTTGTTGTAATTTATGTATTTAAAAAAAATATATAAATAATGTTTTTTTTGAGGGGGGGGGATATTGATTGATTTGATTGAAACTTTTATTAGTAGATTGCACAGTACAGTACATATTCACACACAATTGACCACTAAATGGTAAGTTTTTCAACTTGTTTAAGTCGGGGTCCACGTTAATC
Source organism: Entelurus aequoreus (assembly GCF_033978785.1). Taxonomy (NCBI): domain Eukaryota; kingdom Metazoa; phylum Chordata; class Actinopteri; order Syngnathiformes; family Syngnathidae; genus Entelurus; species Entelurus aequoreus. Next base: position 10,184,341 of record NC_084731.1, read on the forward strand.
AATTCATGGTATTTCTGTGGTTTTTTTTGTAATGTTTTTTTGTTGTTGTAATTTATGTATAGAAAATAAAAAACAAACAAAAAAAAAACGTTGATTTTTTTGGGGGTTTGGGCAAAAAAAGTGTCTGTTTTCTCAGTACCTGTATTATGATTTCCCTATTAAATGAATAAAAAAAAATAAAATAAAAAAAAATAAAATAAAAAAATCTCTGGACATAAAAACTACAGAGCCCCTAAAGAGACATTTTTTATTTTTTTATTTTTTATTTTTTATTTTTTAAATGTAACTTTGTTTGTATATGATATGCAATCTATGGTGTTCCCAAATTTTTATTTTTTTATTTTTTTATTTTTATTTTTTTTCAGTGTACATGAATGAAGGTGTGTGTTGCTGAACCCGACTTGGACATTATCTGGACTTGACCTGGTTTTAAAAACCCTTTAAACAAATCTAATTTCATTTACAACCTGGTCTGGTTTGTAATCGTATCAGCTGATCTGAGGCCGTATGTTTTGGACACTCGGGTGAAGAGAGGGGCTGAACTGTCAACTGATCACCATCTGGTGGTGAGTTGGGTTAGATGGCGGGGGAAACCTCTGGACAGACCTGGCAAACCCAAGCGTGTAGTGCGGGTGAACTGGGAACGTTTGGAGGAGTCCTCTGTCCGGAAGGACTTCAACTCCCACCTCCGGCGGGACTTCTCTGCCATCCCTGTGGAGGTTGGGGACATTGAACAGGAATGGGCAATGTTCAAAGCCTCTATTGCTAAAGCTGCAGATGCGAGCTGTGGCCAGAAGGTCTTAGGTGCCTCAAGGGGCGGTAACCCTCGAACACCCTGGTGGACAGTGGTGGTCAGGGAAGCCGTCCGACTGAAGAAGGAGTCCTACCGGGGTATGTTATCCCAGGGGACTCCGGAGGCAGTTGCAAGGTACCGACGGGCCCGAAGGGCAGCGGCCGTGACTGTGGACGAGGCTAAGCAGAGGGTGTGGGAGCAGTTCGGGGAATCCATGGAGAAGGACTATCGGGCGGCACCAAAGCTGTTCTGGAAGACCATACGGCACCTCAGGAGGGGGAAGCAGGGAACCATCCAAGCTGTGTACGGCAAGAATGGGACTTTGCTGACTTCAAGTGAGGAAGTCGTGGGGCGTTGGAAAGAGCACTTTGAGGAACTCCTGAACCCAAATACATCAGACACACCCTCCCTGATAGGAGCAGGGCCTGAGGATGATGGGGGATCGACGTCGATCTCTCGGAGTGAAGTCACTGAGGTAGTTAGACAACTCCACAGTGGCAAAGCTCCGGGGGTTGACGAGATCCGTCCAGAAATGCTGAAGGCTCTGGGTGTTGATGGGCTGTCTTGGTTGATACGCCTTTTCAACATTGCGTGGAAGTCTGGGACAGTGCCGAGGGAGTGGCAGACTGGGGTGGTGGTTCCCCTTTTCAAAAAGGGGGACCAGAGGGTGTGTGCTAATTACAGGGGTATCACACTACTCAGCCTCCCTGGGAAAGTTTACGCCAAGGTACTGGAAAGGAGGGTCCCGCCGATAGTCGAACCTCAGATTCAAGAGGAGCAATGTGGATTCCGTCCTGGTCGTGGAACAACTGACCAACTCTTTACGCTTGCGGGAATCCTGGAGAGGGCCTGGGAGTATGCCTATCCAGTCTACATGTGTTTTGTGGATTTGGAGAAGGCGTATGACCGCGTCCCTCGGGAGATCTTGTGGGAGGTGCTGAGGGAGTACGGAGTGAGGGGAACCCTGTTGAGGGCCATCCAATCTCTGTACAACCAAAGCGAGAGTTGTGTCCGGGTGCTTGGATGTAAGTCGGATCCGTTTCCAGTGGGGGTTGGTCTCCGCCAGGGCTGCGCTCTGTCACCTATCACTGTTTGTGATTTTCATGGACAGGATTTCTAGGCGGAGTCGTGGCCATGGCGGAGAGGGTATACGTCTCGGGGGGCTAAAGGTTGCGTCACTGCTGTTTGCAGATGATGTGGTCCTGATGGCACCTTCGGTTCGTGACCTTCAGCTCTCACTGGATCGGTTCGCAGCCGAGTGTTCAGCGGCTGGAATGAGGATCAGCATCTCCAAATCTGAGGCCATGGTTCTCAGCAGGAAACCGATGGTTTGTACAGTCCGGGTAGGGGACAGGACTCTGTCCCAGGTGGAGGAGTTTAAGTATCTCGGGGTCTTGTTCACGAGTGAGGGAAAGATGGAGAAGGAAATCAGCCGGAGAATCGGAGCAGCTGGGGCAGTATTGCAGTCTCTCTGCCGCACTGTTGTGACGAAACGGGAGCTGAGCCAGAAGGCAAAGCTCTCGGTCTACCGAGCTATCTACATTCCTACTCTCACCTATGGTCATGAAGTGTGGGTAATGACCGAAAGAATAAGATCGCGGATACAAGCGGCCGAAATGAGTTTCCTCAGAAGGGTGGCTGGCATCTCCCTTAGAGATAGGGTGAGAAGTGCAGTCACCCGAGAGAGACTCGGAGTAGAGCCGCTGCTCCTTCGCTTGGAAAGGAGCCAGCTTAGGTGGTTCGGGCATCTCGTGCGGATGCCTCACGAGCGTCTCCCTAGGGAGGTCCTCGTTGCACGTCCCACTGGGAGGAGGCCCCGCGGCAGGCCAAGGACCAGATGGGGGGATTACATCTCCTCTCTGGCCTGGGAACGCTTCGGGATTCCCCAGGAGGAAGTCGCAAATGTTGCTCTGGAGAGGGAAGTCTGGGGATCTTTGCTGGAGCTGCTGTCCCCGCGACCCGATTCCGGATAAGCGGTTGAAGATGGATGGATGGATGGTCTGGTGAAGATAGGGTCCTTTTTTTTTTTTTTTTTTTTAATTTATTTTTTTTAGATAACATAAATACATATTTTTTTGGATAAAAAAGAAAGTAAAACAATATAAAAAACTAATTAATAAAAATGTTAGTGGACCAGCAGCACATACAATCAAGTGTGCTTCAGGGACTGTGTCCCTTGCAGAAGTGTTGTCCATGTTGTGGGAACCAGAATATTGGTAGCAGAAAGAAACAACCCCTTTTGTGTGAGTGGGTGTGGATGAGTGTGAACGGGGGATGGAGGTTTTTTTTTGGGTTGATGCACTAGTTGAAAGTGTATCGTGTGTTTTTTCTATGTTGATTTAATTAAAAAAAAAAAAAAAATAAAATAAAAAAAATAAAAAATAAAAAATAAAAAAAAGGGACGTGGGGGAATAAAAAAAAAAAAAAAATCATTTATTTATTTTTAGATATGAATCTCGTTTTAGGGGCTCCGTAAAAAACACACTTCACTACACATTTTTATTAAAAGCCTGAAAAAGCAGCCAAAGCTGACTTAGTACCGCCTTATACTGCCTCTGTTCATCAATATAGTGATATATTAGATGTGCAATGACGTGTTTACAAATCTTTAAAATCGGCATGGGTTAGGGTTCGGAAAACAAAATGAAGTCTGTTTTTAATCGTTAAATAAAATGATATCACAGTACGAAATGAAACCACGTCAACATGCACACATGCACTGCAAGCTATTTGTGGCTGTGGGCATTAGAAGAAGCCATTATCTGTTTTGCATAATCGGCCGTGATGCATGTCGTTTCTTCCAAGAAGTGTGCAAAAAAAAAAAAAAAAAAAAAAGCATAGAAATCAAGCAGCTCGTTAAGATGAGCGATGTGCACTTTCATGTTAAAGTCCGGTAAGATTTGTTGCAAGTTGCGACATCTTATTTTTCTCCGGCAGACAAACTACATGTGGTGTGTCAAGAAGCGGGTTAGCAATGCCACGCACTTCACTTTGTTCCACATTTTGTTATGTTACAGCCTTATTCCAACATGGAAAAAAAATATGAATTTTTGTCCTCAAAATTCTACAGACAGAAAAATAATAATAAAAAAAATAAATAAATAAATAAATTCTACAGACAATTAAAACCCACATAATGACAATGTGAAAGTTGTTCTTTTTTAAATGTGCAAATGTATTTCAACTAAATATCACATGCACATAAGTAGTCCCGGTCTTAGCTCAGTACTTTGTTGATGCACCTTTGGGAGCAAATACAGCCTTAAGTTTTTTTCGGATACGACGTTACAAGCTTGGCACACCCATATTTTGGCATTTTGGCCACTTTGCCCATTCCTCTTTGCGGCATGTCTCAAGCTTCATGAGGTCGGTCGGGAAGTGTTGGTTTTCATCCGGGATGTCTCTGTGCATTGCTGCATTCATCTTTCCGTCTTGCCTCTTGGTGAGGGCGGTCGCAACGCCTTCACCACTGCTTAATTCCTCCGGCGTTGTGGGGGCTGAGTATCAATCAATCAATCAATGTTTATTTATATAGCCCTAAATCACAAGTGTCTCAAAGGGCTGTACAAGCCACAACGACATCCTTGGTACAGAGCCCACATACGGGCAAGGAAAACTCACCCCAGTGGGAGTAGAGCTTTAATAGCGGCAGCCGGCCTCCAGGATCCCAACTCCCCCCTCCTCTGTTGCGAGTTGTTGTGATTACATGTACCATGTTTATGTGTGCCATGCTTTGTGAGGTTTTTTCCTCGGACTCAGTCTGGACCACTCCTGAGGGTCCAGCCTCAGACTGATATTTTTTTTACTCTTCCCCCTTTCCCAATGTCACCTTTTTCCCACCTTTTTAAGGAGCGCTGTAAGTGGCTGATCCGTTGGCGGTCCCGTCTTGTCCCCCTGTAACGTATGTCTGCTCTTAGCGGGATTGTGCCGAAAATGTAATTACTAAGGATGTCCGATAATGGCTTTTTGCCGATATCCGATATGCCGATATTGTCCAACTCTTTAATTACCGATACCGATATCAACAGATACCGATATCAACCGATATATACAGTCGTGGAATTAACACATTATTATGCCTAATTTGGACAACCAGGTATGGTGAAGATAAGGTACATTTTTAAAAAAATGAATCAAATAAAATAAGATAAATAAATTAAAAACATTTTCTTGAATAAAAAAGAAAGTAAAACAATATAAAAACAGTTACATAGAAACTAGTAATTAATGAAAATTTGTAAAATTAACTGTTAAAGGTTAGTATTATTAGTGGACCAGCAGCACGCACAATCATGTGTGCTTACGGACTGTATCCCTTGCAGACTGTATTGATATATATTGATATATAATGTAGGAAGCAGAATATTAATAACAGAAAGAAACAACCCTTTTGTGTGAATGAGTGTGAATGAGTGTAAATGGGGGAGGGAGGTTTTTTGGGTTGGTGCACTAATTGTAAGTGTATCTTGTGTTTTTTATGTTGATTTAATAAAAAATAAAAAATAAAAATAAATTAAAAAAACCCGATACTGATAAAAAAAAAAAACGATACCGATAATTTCCGATATTACATTTTAATGCATTTATCGGCCGATAATATCGGCAGACCGATATTATCGGACATCTATAATTAGATATCTTTTTACCTGCACACTGTAGTGGTTAGAGTGTCTGCCCTGAGATCGGTAGGTTGTGAGTTCAAACCCCAAAGACTATAAAAATGGGAGCCATTACCTCCCTGCTTGGCACTCAGCATCAAGGGTTGGAATTGGGGGTTAAATCACCAAAAATGATTCCCGGGCGCGGCACCGCTGCTGCCCACTGCTCCCCTAACCCCCCCAGGGGGTGAACAAGGGGATGGGTCAAATGCAGAGGACAAATTTCGCCACACCTAATGTGTGTGTGTGACAATCATTGGTACTTTAACTTTAACTTTAACTTTTATCCTTCTTTGTGGGGACATTGTTGATTGACATGTCATGTTCAGATGTACATTGTCTTTGCTCCACAGTAAGTCTTTGCTGTCGTCCAGCATTCTGTTTTTGTTTACTTTGTAGCCAGTTCAGTTTTAGTTTTGTTCTGCATAGCCTTCCCTAAGCTTCAATGCCTTTTCTTAGGGGCACTCACCTTTTGTTTATTTTTGGTTTAAGGACACCTTTTTACCTGCACACTGCCTCCCGCTGTTCCCGACATCTACAAAGCAATTAGCTACCGGCTGCCACCTACTGATATGGAAGAGTATTACACTGTTACTCTGCCGAGCTCCAGACAGCACCGACACTCAACAACAACACGTCATTGGCAGACTATAATTACTGCTTTGTGTCAGAAAAATTGTATGTAAATTATCCAAAAACTTTCCGTTCTCTGAGTTCCCAATGAACAGACAAGAGGTTGTCTTTGTTGCACCAAGCAAAGGCTTGGAAAATTCCATTGTGTACGATGGGAGGAGACGAGAGGGGGTTTATCTATTGTCATCGAAGACCTGCCCAGGCTGAAGCCAGGACCAGCCCAAGCCCGAATCATCTTTTCCTTTTGCGTTAATGTGACCGAAAACAATGACTGTTTACATACTCCCCATTCCTTTAGAAACAGATGTTGTCATGTAAACAGGGAAAGTCCAAATAAAAAGAAGTGGCGTACAATCTTTCGCCAGAGCGTGGGTGACATGTTTCTCCTCAATTGAGCAAAAATTGAATTCTGCCTCTGTTTGATTCTTTGCTTCTTGTCTTGTTTAATAGATGTCATCAGTGTTTGAACCTGACAGTTTGCAAATATTTTTAACCCAAATAGGGGAAATTAGATCATCTCCCACGGCACGCCAGACTGTAGCTCACGGAGTGTGC